>NW_024386452.1:0-20000 GCF_016835505.1 Polypterus senegalus
TTTCCAGTCTTAAACTGCCAAATTTTGGAGCTTGTAGTACCTCTTTTTCCTATTTGTAGTGGAGATAGTGGTACCCGGTGGGGTCTTCTGCTGTTGTAGCCCATCCGCCTCAAGGTTGTGCGTGTTGTGGCTTCCTAATCCTTTGCTGCATACCTTGGTTGTAACGAGTGGTTATTTCAGTCAAAGCTGCTCTTCAATCAAGCTTGAATCAGTGGCCCATTCTCTTCTGACCTTTAGCATCAACATGGCATTTTCACCACAGGACTGCACGATACTGGATGTTTTCCTTTTCACACCATTCTTTGTAAACCCTAGAAATGGTTGTGCGTGAAAATTCAGTAACTGAGCAGATTGTGAAAGACCAGCCATCTGGCACCAACAACCATGCCAAAATTGCTTAAATCACCTTTCTTTCCCATTCTGACATTCAGTTGGGAGTTCAGGAGATTGTCTTGACCAGGACCACACCTAAATGCATTGAAGCAACTGCCATGTGATTGGTTGATTAGATAATTGCATTAATGAGAAATTGAACAGGTGTTCCTAATATCCTTTAGGTGAGGTGTATATACTTTATATATTCAGAAATATTCCAACGCCGTCTTTATATACTCAGGTTTTGACTTTATATATTTGGGAATGACTTTATATATTCAAGTTTGACTTTATATGGTTAAATTTAGTCATCATTGCATACATTTTTCTTCACCATAGAAATTTAAAGACCAAATTCAACTTCCATTCTAACAAGATATTTCTAGCGACTAAATAGAACCCATTATATCTAAATTCGAGCTATTGAGCTGTCGCCTGCCTGCCGAATAAGTCACCTCGCCGCTCTTACTTTTTACCGTTCATTTAATCTGGCTAGTAGGCGGAAAAATTATAAAATTGAAGGAGGATTACACCAAGTTTACCAAAACAATTATTAATGGGAATTGATTATTCATAAAGCTTCAATTGGTGATCTGTTTTCTGTGTTAACCTCTGTAGGAGGATGGCCGGCTGTTTATCGCCAATACCCTAGCTGGTGTAGAGCCCTCCTTGCAGCATGGAGGTCCCCAGAAGACCAGCAGGGCTTCATGGACAATGGAGTTTTTATGCACCGCCTGCTGGATGCCATGGGGCCACAGAGGGAGCTGCAGGGAGGACCCGAAGAAGTTCGTCATAGGCTGACGGGCTTCCGGGGTGAGAAAAACATTGTTTACCCTGACCGGAAGGAATAAGAACTTATGGACTGTTGGATTGGGAACACTTCTGGGTGGGGATATAAAGGACTGTAGGAGCTCCCAGGCGGAGAGCTGAGTTGGGAGGCAGGGTGGCCTAGCGTCTGGGAGTGGAGGATTGTTTTATTGTATTTTGTGATTTATTATTGGAGAATTGTGGAGGGGCGTGCTTTGTGCATAATTATTATAATAAATAATTTGGACTTATCTGGTGTCTGACATTGTGGTCCGAGGGTACAAGGGTGAAAACCTTAAATCTGTCACACCTCATATTTTTCATACTTCTTCTCAAACCAAGGGGCAAGAGGGTAAAATGAATCGAGGCGCTGATCAATGTAATCGGTGTACCAGGAAATCATGCATTGACAGAAGTTCCCCTTTGTTTGTAATGCAAAGTGCGATTAATCGTGATTTTTAGCAGCTTATGGAGCACAGCATCAAAGCTTCTCACCTGTGCTTGTCTAAGAAAAGGAAAATTTTAAACATAACGTAACACGATTGTCAATGTAACCTTTTGTAAGTAATCCTGGAGGATACAGTATGGAGAGACACTGCTAGAGACAGCGTGTGTATTAACTTGTGGATTTTTCTGTGAGTATTTGGTGGCAGTCGCTGCACTTCTTGACCTGCGTTAGCTGGGAGCTCAGCTCAGAGCGAAATGGGTGAATGGGAGGAGATGATGATGTCACTCCTCCACCCCCTGTAACTGTCAATCCCCACAAACACAGTCTCTCGAATTTACATAAGCACAGCTCTTCACTGCAATTTTAACTTAGTTACAAAGTGATCAAAACTCTTGTTTATATCCTGTGTCCTCTCATTAAACTTGTATCCCGCATTACCCGTGGGCATGACAACGCCAGCGTAGCCCGTCTATGAACTTAATTTAAACTTTAGGTTTCACCGTGCTTTGTTTCGTAGCAGCACTCATGAATATGGTTGTACAAGTCACTTCGCTGCTTCTTATTGTTTGCTGCCTTCTGAATTATATAATGCATGTTTTCTTCTACGCTTTTTGGAGCTCTTCCTGGTTTTCCTCATGCGTTGACAGACAGTTAACATGATTACGATGGGAGGCATGATGATGTCACACGAAACTCTGCCCCCCATGGCTTTCGAGTTCAACTCCATTACCGTAAATGGAGAAAAATAGCTTCCAGTTATGACCATTACACGTAGAATTTTGAAATGAAACCTGACCAACTTTTGTAAGGAGCTGTAAGGAATGAGCCTGCCAAATTTCAGCCTTGACCTACGGGAAATTGGAGGTGGTGATGGTGGTGGTGAGTGGTGGTGGTGGTGAGTCAGTCAGGGCTTTGCCTTTTATTAGTATAGATAAATATAATACTTACATAATCCCACCAGTCACAGATGAGAGCTTGGGAGACAGTTTATGGGCTCAAATACTTCTATGTTTCCCACCAGACCATTGCTCAAGAACTCTGACATCTTACAAAGCACTCTGAGTTTCACTGTATGAAATTGTGCTTTATATATGTTGTTGTTTTTCACTTACATATACTGTAATTACCTACTTTTTCTTTTTATAACTTGTGGCAGATGACCAGGGATCCTGACCCACGAGACACCTGGAAGAAGGATGGACCGGGAGAGGGCACTATCTTTCCCTGGGTGCAAGAGGGCAGCCCCTGGATTCTATCAGGCCACTGTGATGGAGCTGGGAAGCTCAATCCTGTGGGGACCGTGGCCACCACCAGGGCGCCTGGGCGGTCCACAGCCCTGGAGCACAGCACTTCCGCCACACTAGGAAGTGCTGCTGGAAGAACATCACCGAGCACCTGGAGCACCTGGGTGTGATAAAGGGACCACCTCCACTCCCTTGGGAGCCAGAGTCGGGAGGAAGGCGGAGTTCTTGAGAGAGGAGTGGAGGCAGCCAAAGAGAAGAAAGAGCGAGATTAGTGTGGGGTTTTGTGTACTGTCGTTGGCTTTGTGTTGTGTCACAAAATAAACCGTGTGTGTTCTGGACATCTGGTGCCATGTCTGCCTGTGGCTGGGCAATCTTTTGCAAACTGGGTTTCATTTTATTATTTGTATGTATTTGTGTTTTAATTCAGGTTTTCAATTGGTACATTACTTGTCTGATGCTTAACAGCCTTGATCTGTTTATATGTAATTTATAATATATATATAAATATATTTATAATTTAATTTTTGAAATTTCATATATATTTTAGGTTATTCTATATTTTTACTTTTACCATATGTTTTGAAAATTAAACACAAGATTCTTTTTGTTGATGTTTTCTCAGTATCATCAATTATTTAACATTTGTATCTTATTAGGGTTATAGTTTATTTTTTAAAGCTTCTTGTTTGTTTTATTTTTGAAAGTAGCGATATTATTACTTCATTTAAAATTTCTTGTTCATCACTTATTTGAAAAGAAACAGCTAAGGTAAAGAATATGTGGCCCATAAAAAAAGATAAGACCGAAAACTTTTTGCAGTGATGCCATAACCCTCACAGAAAAAATCTACAGCAGCCTCCTGAACTAAAGGATTGCTGATTGTGCCTATTTTGCAAGTTAAGGAATAGTGAATGACAACAATCCATAGTATAAAAAAAGAAACACATTATGCCTGATGCTTTTTCAAAATATTTTCACTGTTGTTATGGACTTACACTGCCTTCAATCATTTCAATTGAGCAAATATTAGCTTTGACAGGCGGTAAGTAAAACCGTCTTCAGAATTTACTCCTAAATTTGGAGCCCAATTTTACATGAGAGTAGAAACATTCTTAGGCATTTCCTATGATAAAGTTATTGAATAAAGCCTTTGTAAGAACTAAATATCACTGTGTATGCTCTTTTCACACGATAAGTTATTGATATAACCTTTGGAAGAACTAAATATCACTGTGTATGCTCATTCCCACGTGACTACAATATTCTGTAAATGAGTGGTATGTTTTCTTATTGTACCCATTAAGGCTAATTGTGTAGGTTAGATGGCAAAGGGAGTCCAGTCCTAAGGATACATATCTTGGGACGGGGGGAAGGGAGAATATATTCATCAGCATAAGTCTGGTTTCTCCTGTCTCCTTCAGGCACAGTCTTTTGTTCATCATAAGGCGACATAACACACCTATGGCCTGCGACCTAGAGATAAAGATCAGGCCTTTTGCCATGTAAGCCCCAAGGAGCGTCTACGAATAAGTTCCTTTAGCCTCAGCATATCTGGGACATGAGGACATATGTAGGGAGTCAGTAGTCAATCAAACTGATGGATAAGCCAGTCTGGCAGAGTTGGTTCTTGAGGCTCTTGGCTTCTGTGCCAAACATCTTATGAAAACGGTAGGTATGTCAGGTCTCATTACCAAACAGAAGAAGAGTGATATAAACAGCAGGTATAGCAGATACTTTAAAAGTATTGATCTACTGCCTTTTCTCTAATAAAGACAATACATATACCTCTTGACATTTAGTCAGGTTATAGAGGAATTGATAATGCAGTTTTTGAGATTTTTAAAATTGAAAAGCTACTTACCACCAATGACCACAAAAGACATGTTTTAAAAAGCACTATACACAATCAGCTTAGATATTTAAGTCATCTTTCTGATCTCACATCCAAAACATTTATGAAATTAATCATTTATCCAGAACCTGCTGGTAGGGAAAGAAACTTCTGACAGGAAACAGTACATTCAGCAGCCACTTCCAGACCTGGGTACCCTATTTCATTTTAGAGTTTTGGGAGGGGAAGCCTATCTTAGAAGTGTCAGGTATCAATCAGTCCATCAGAATACACACTAACTTACACAAGGCGAATTTAGAGTCACAAGACATGTAAGATCAAGTTTAAATTTATGTTTCTGTTGCTGCTTGTTTTAATCAAAACATATATCATTAGTTTTGTATTGCAATTTGGAATGTTTTTCCAAGACTCAGCAGAAAGTTACATTATTCAGACAATATGCACAAATATTAATGATGCAACAGTCAAATAAAAAAGACATTTTATAAACAACCTAATAGAAACAATAAAACAAAGATAAACAGAAGGATTTTTTAAAACAAGCCTAATTTGATGAGAGCTTGTCTTATATATAAAATGCACATAAAATAGAATGACTGAGTTTCCAAGCAAACTGTTCCAAAACATGAAGGTGTTCTTTAAGTTACAAACTTGACTTCCGATTTCTGGGGCACTAATTAAAATGCTGTCTAAATCTGAAAAAGGTCATTTAGAATAATAAATAATGCATTGTTACCGTATACGTTTGACATCTCGAGAAGCCACTCCAAGACAGGGCTAAGTCTCATGATTCAAAGTATACTGTGCAAAGACTCAATTCAGCATGTTCTTTCTTTTGATATTATAAAATAAAATGTTAGCATCATTAAATAAGAGAGCAGTATTTAATATAAAATGATTAGGCTTTTAATTAACAGTTTGCCTCTTGTTCATATATCAGAGAACAAAAAAAGCTTTTTGTGGTTCCTCTTTTGTCTAAAAGGTAATCAGAAATTAATTTTACTAAACATTAAAAAGGCAGAAGGGAAAACAGGAAAAATACTGAAAGTTAAAGGTCAAAATCACTTTAATAACTTAAAATACATGAAACCTGAGATAATAATTTGTTTAAAAATAGCAGAGAGTCTAAGAATACATAAAACCCATCAAAAATAATACATTTTAATGTGTTTATCTAAAATAACATATGAACTGAAGAGGCTATATGATTTGTATTCAATTAAAATTTGTACCATTAATATCCACTAAAACTGTTCATTAATTAGAAAAGTTAATGCAACAGAAAATGAAAAGTAAATAAACATCTTGATTCATCATTTTCTTGTTACAATTTGCATCAAATGTACAAATACAGGCAGAAGTAATTAATAAATTATTAAAAAGATCTTTAAAAGGGCTCAGTTTAACTTAAATATAATACTACATTTTATTTACATGGCATCTTTTCCATTCTCAAAGTGCTTAAAAGAAACTTGCTCTGTTCTAAACAAGAGATGTTTAGGCAATGAAAAGGACACCATTGGGTTAATCATAATCACATGGTTAGCTATTGGCCAAGTTGTCCCAATATCTCACCTAAACTTGGGAAAGGCGCTAAAATGTATTTCTGCTTAACTTCAATAGCTGTCCTCAAGTATATGATTCACTGCTTAATGAAAAGAATACTGCTGGATCAGTTTTATCAATGCTTTTGCAAATTCTAAAGACCTGGGGCCTCATGTATAAGCGGTGCATACACACAGAAATGTTGCATAAGAACTTTTCCACGCTCAAATCACGATGTATAAAACCTACACTTGGCGTGAAGCCATGCACTTTTCACGCGGTACCTCATACCTTATGCAAGTTCTCAGCTCGGTTTTGCAGACTGGCGGCACCCTGCGTCAAAGCAGTGCTACTGTTCCTGTGTGGTTACACCTTATTTTCCTGACGCTTTATAAATACACTGAAACTAACCACATATTGTTTATTATTGTAACGCATCTGATTGTAATTAACTTGTAACAATATAATGGTCCAGGGAATAGCCATAGTATTCCAAATACCATAACTGCTTTAGCGTTGTTACTCTCACTTCTATTTCTTCTTCTTCTTTCAGCTCCTCCCGTTAGGAGTTGCCACAGCGGATCATCTTTTTCCATATTACTCTCACTGCACCACTCAGAGTATTTATATCACTGTATCTGAGTGTGAATCACAGCAAGCAGCTGATCGGAAAGAGATTATCGGTATACAGCTTCGAAGACGCTGTCTCAGCCACTGCAAAACGCTTTTAAAGCCTTTCCTGTACGGACCTCGCGGTTCAGAAACAGTTTCATCCCAAGAACTTTAAATGCACTCAATCAATTGCACCTTGTAGAACTGTTTGTACTTATAAGTACAATCACCCCACTGTAAACTTGCACTATAGTTATAATATCGCTCAACCTGAGCCACTTTATAAAGCGCGATTTACATATGATGCGATATCATTTTTAAGGTGAAATGCAGCAAAATATGTTTATTAAATTATACAGATAAAACTTTAACTTCATTTAAATAATCTATATTCTTCACTGGGAGTGTTTGAAGGATAGAATAATTAAACATGTACTACGAAGATATTTCAATGTTCCTTAAACGTTTTGAAGAATCGGTGCTAAGCTTACAGATGGCTTAACTTCTATTACAGAGCTGATTGTGTGGCAATCGGTTACTTGGGAAAACAAAAGCAAGAACTGGAGTGGCGGCTACGCCAATATATATAAAACATAAAACTGAAAGAGAAAATAACAACACAGCTAAAAACGCAGCGACAAATTTCGGCAAACGTTAAATGCTTGTGTCATGAGCATAAGGCGGCTATGCAGTGTCTGCAACGGACGTGGCCTTCCACCGTGCATAAGCTACCTTACTGACATTGACGGGCAAAGGAGCCACCGATTCTTCCTCTGCCCAGTGCCACCACAAGCCTAGAGCTGCCCCTGAGTACTGCTGCAATAAATTATTTCATCGAAGTGAAACACATGTTTAATAACGTGCTTTAACTCCTATCATCATAAAAATGATATCACGTATACAACTCAGTATTTTAGTTATTCAGAGAGCTGTAATATCACGTAATGTAATGGATTCTGTGTCCAGTTGGAGGAAGAGAGCCGGTTTAAGAAGCAAGTAGTGATTCACACACATAGAACACATAGAAGATCAAATACAAAACAAAGCATTTAACGTGCTACTTTAATTATGATGTGATTTGAGAAACTGGTTAATTAAACAATTTTAAGATGAAGTTTATGATGTTCTACTTTAATGACAAAATAAACTACATGATTAAAGTGGAAACTTCAGATTGAAGTTGACATTTCAGGCTTTTTCCCCACTGTGTGCCTTTTTTCTCTGTACCTAATAAGCTTTCATATGACACTCAGACAGTAGGCTACAACTCACCTTTTCAAGCCGACTTTGATATGTGACTTCTTTTTTATTTCCGGCACTGTGCAATTTTGTGAACGTGAGCTTTCAAGTTTCTCCAACATGCTATGTCAGTCGATCAACTTCCTTTTGTTGATTATACCACGGTTTATTTGAACAAATATGTATGTTTTTCCTTTGCCTCCACTTGGTATTCGCTGAAATTCTTATATTTTCCCTGTGCTTTTCCCATTGTCTTTTCACAGAAGGCTGAGCTTAAGGGCGATTTATATTGATTTGCATATTCAAAGAGGCGTAATTCTGGGAGGAGTTGGGGCGTTGCATAAAGCGGCGTGCCGCGAGGCACTTTTCATGCTGATCGGGATTTATGTAGCGGAAGAGCGTGGAAGTTGGAATCGACAGATTCCTGCATCTGGATTTTTCTGTGCGTAAGCACATTTAGCTTTTGTGCTTACGCCATGTTATAGTGCTTGAGTTCTACGCGTACCGTTATACATTAGGCCCCTGGATTAGATCCCCTACACTTTCTAATCTGCTCAAGAGTCAATAGGTTTAATTTGCTTAGTATAGCAACCCATTAGTTTCAAAAGCAACTTGACAATTGCAAAACTGTGTAATACCGCATATCTCCATAATCAAGCTCCCAGACAGACAGATCACTAATATGAACTACATCCTAAAAGTTCAACCTTTTTTACCCCAACTTAACTTTAGCATTCACCACCATCATTTCCATAAAGCAAATAATAATAATTCTTTTGCATTTATATAACACTCTACTCACTACTCAAAGCACTTCCGTGAGTTGGGAGTCACTTCAACCACCACTAATGTGTAGCATCTACCTGGATGATGTGACAGCAGCCATTTTTGCACCAGTATGTTCACCACACATTAGCTGTTAGGTGGTGAAGTGGTGAGAGACATAGCCAATTAGAGAGGGGATGATTAGGCGCAGAATGACTAG
This sequence comes from Polypterus senegalus, assembly GCF_016835505.1. Taxonomy (NCBI): domain Eukaryota; kingdom Metazoa; phylum Chordata; class Cladistia; order Polypteriformes; family Polypteridae; genus Polypterus; species Polypterus senegalus. The sequence continues at coordinate 9,108 of NW_024386452.1, forward strand.
GCTATGGTGGGCAATTTAGCCTGGACATCAGGATACACCCTACTCTTTATGCCCAGAGATCTTTTATGACCACAGAGAGTTAGGACCTTAGTTTTACATCCCCATCACTGCATTGGGACACTGGGAACCACATTCAGACAAAAAGGGTAAGTGCCCCCTGCTGGCCTGACCAATACCTCTTCTAGCTGCAACCCAAGCTTTAACTAGATGGTCTCCCATCTAAGTACTGTTCAGGCCCAAACAAACTTAGCTTCGGGTGGATGACCTGTTTTGAAATGCATGTGGGCAACATCACATTATGTAATTAAATGCAGGCCTTAATGAGGTGTAGACCTCAAAATATTAAATTTACAAAATACGCATTTAACCCACTTCAATGTTATCTGCTTAACTCACAGACATTTTCCATTTTCACTCACCAAGCATGATACAAAAACTACTAACACTTCAGTAATGTTAAAAGTTACAACTGTACCAAGAATGAATACCAACTATTATCAAAGCACCTTATTTAAGCCAAGGAGCACACTTGTTGACTTCTTTAGACTTTGTGTGGGTCATCCCCAACCGATATAATGACGCTGGTGTAGAATAACTGAGAATAACTAGACTGAAAAGTAAAGATTTGTTTTGGACAGAGACATTTCTAAAATTAGAGAAGAAAAATAAAATGGTTAAAATTTTTTACTTTTATGTTTTTTTTTTTTTTTGTTTGTTTTTAATAGAGGATTCCAAGGAAAACCTCACTAAGCTCAAGGCCGCTTGCTCTCTCTCTCTCTCTCTCTCTCTCTCTGCACCCGCTTTCTCCTCCTGTTTCCTGCCTTCTCCTGCAACCTCCTGTTCTTTTCCTGTTCTCTTCTTTTTCCCTTCCTAGCCACTCGCGCTTCTATTTTTTGAAGAGGACGTGGTAGTCATGGCAATCAGCAGCTCCTGGGAACAATTACGGATGCGGACCGCTTCTCACCTGTGCACTTAGGTGAGAAACACCCACATCACAAACCTCCTCAGGAACCGCTTCGGCCACACACCACCACCCCCCCTCGCTAAGCCGTGAGTGCGTGATTATTATATTAACTGGCCTTTTTGATGGGGAGCTGTGGACCAGCTATACCACACAGGAGAAGGCTGGGTTGTTTGTAATAAGCCCAAGTGTGTAGTCATGAACAGATGCAAAAGTTTGGCAAACGCTTTGGTGCGTAACCCGATTTGTACATGTTCAGAGACGTTTGTCACCAAGGTTCCACTGTATTACACTTTGGACTGCCAAATTCCACTGTATCAAAGCACCATTATTGTGTTTAAAATAGAAAAAAGTGAATATAATGATTTGATTTTTTTCACCAGATTTAAAATATCTGGTAAACTGATAATAACTGAAAGAATCACTCAGCCTGATATTGTAGAAGCAATTCTTTGAAGAGAAACTTCAATATATGACACAATGCTGCCACCTCATAACAAGTCAGTTTCTGTATCGTGTCTCATTTAGACATGTCTCATTTGAAAATTCAATGGCATTTGCATTATTTCACCATTTTTGTAGAAGTTTCAACTGTGGACTCCACTTTTCTCCAAACAATACCAAGAAATGATGTCACATGTAATAGCAAGTGTGGATTTGTATGTGAGTATCCATAGTGATGAAATATCACACTTTTCAGGGGTAACTCCTGCTTTTAAACCACTGCTAAAGAAATAGGTTTGGTTTCCTTGAAATTTTACTGATAAAAGTATGTCCACAAAACAGAAAGGCAAGATGGGTTATTTTGAATAACACTTCATAAAGCAAATGTCAGGTTGATTGTGCAGCTTTACTTATACATTTGCTCTATTTTCTCCTTTTTTGTTGCTGTTTATCAAAAAGACACCATTTTTATTAGGAATACACCACTTATTTAAAAATAAATCATACTTCTCCACATTTCATACATGGCAGAAAGGTAATCCCTGAAACATTTGTTTAGTACAACATTGATATCACTCTGATTATTGAGAATATTCTATATATTTCACAACAGTAGGTCTGTGAACTACACCAGGGGTCCTCAATCCCAGTCCTGAGAGCCGCAGTGGCTGCAGGTTTTGTACTGACCTGGTTGCTTAATTAGAAAGCAATCTTGCCAATAAAGCACTAACAAGCTATGAAATTAAATTAACTCTGCTATGTCAGGTCATTCTCATATCCTAGATTTTCTTTCCCTTTCTATCATGCAAATGATTTGAAGGCTAAAATGGAAGAGTAATTCTCAGTCCTTCACTTTTTTCTCTTCTTTTTCTTCCAAGTATTTAATTAAACCCAATAGTGCAGATAAATACACACAGGTGTAAATGTAAATAAGCTAAATGGAGAAATGCTGCTCTCTCTTGTCATTTGCATGTTATTGATAATAAGGAGCAATTAAAATAGCTGTTTAAGACAAAATTAAGCAAGAAGGGCTCAAAATCACTAAAGTAAAGCAGAAGTGTTACTTTAGCAATAAGTGCTTTTAATTAAGCAACTGGGTTGGAGCAAAAACCTGCAGCCACTGCGGCTCTCCAGGACCGTGATTGAGGACCCCTGAACTACACTAACCTTTATGCTCACAATATAGTGGATTTGTACACTTGAGGGCACTCATTAATAAGGTTCCATGTATACCACCCATAATTCAACCACTGAAAAAAATAAAAAATATGGCAGTTGCAAATACTGCATTGAAAGTCAATGTTCAAAAACCCTACCAGCTTGCTTAACCATGCAGAGCAAACTGAAAAGTAAATATTATATAATATATCGAGAACAGCATAGATAGAGCTGAAGATAAATGTATGAGTTGTTTCCAAATATTACACATTTATTCCCCTTATTTTAATCATGGAGATAACAGGTTCAAAGGCTTCCACAATTTAAAGTATAAATAAGTCAGAAAAATAGCATATACTGCTGCAAAGTACTGTTTGGCAGGATTCCTGCTGTACTGCAGAACAACATTCTGTCAACTACTAACTCCATTTTGCATGCAAGAAAAGTAAGTTATTTCTATTGTTTAACATTTTCTGTTACAAATTTACACACAGCAAAATCAAATTTATCATAGATCATACAGCAAATGTTTTATTGTTGTATTTAAGCAATTTGTCACTCAATCTACTTCAGCCACCATTACATAAAACTGCAATAAATGCCGTGAACCTGAATCCATGCAAGTATTCATGTAATATATAAAACTGATAAGGTCCATAATTAATTTTACTGGAACTGGAAAAAACAAAGTATTTGCACTTCTATTTTACACATTGTAAAGTGCTTTGATGGTGCTCAATACTAAAGGTAGTAAATCTTTTTTTTTCCTTCTCCCAAGATGGCGGCAATTCCGTGCAGGCTGCAGCTTACAGAGCTCCCGAGTCTGTGGTGTTTTCTGTTAATCTTTGTTAGATCTTCCAATGACCTGGTACTCTATCTCTCCATAACTGATTTTGAAGAGGACTCTATGCAGAGTCAATCCACGCAAGCAAGCGTGACAACATACCTGGTCGTGTGCTCAAAGAACGTGCCTGTCAACTGGCTGGTATCCTCACAGACATCTTCAATACATCTCTGAGCCAGTCGCCAGTCCCAGCATGCTTGAAATCGACCACCATCATACCAGTGCCGAAGAAGTCATCAGTAACATGCTTGAATGACTACTGACCAGTGGCACTCACGCCAATCATCATGAAGTGCTTTGAAAGGTTAACTATGTCACACATAAAGACTAATCTCCCTGCCTCCCTTGTCCCTCTTCAGTTTGCATACCGCTCAAATAGGTCAACTGAGGATGCCATATGCTCTACCCTTCACCTCTCCCTGACACATCTGGAAAAAAAGACACATATGTCAGGATGCTATTCATAGACTTTAGCTCCGCCATCAACACAATCATCCCTCAAAAGCTGGTTGTAAAAATGAGTAGGTTGGGCCTGAACATCACCCTCTGCAACTGGATCCTAAACTTCTTGGCAGAAAGGCCCCAGTCATTTCAGATGGGCTGCAACACTTCCAGCATCATTAAAATTAGGACTGGAGCGCCGCAGGGCTGCGTGCTTAGTCCACTGCTCTTCACCCTGCTGACTCATGGCTGCACAGCCACGCATACAACACCAACCACATCATCAAGTTTGAGGATGATATCGACAGTGCTGGGACTGATAAGCCATAGTGAATTACTATTACACTGAAGGTGCTGGGGAAGCGGCAGTCTTGGAGCAGAAGCTTGTCGATGTTGCGTCCTCTTTTGCTTTATCCATCGCCTTTTCTTGACAACAAAGTTCCTCTGCAAGGTGAGTCATGAGCACTCTTCTTTTTTCAATGGACCCCATGCATGCCTTGTACAGTACATGTGCGTTGAATGCCGCCAAGTCGCTTGTTGTAGCACAAGCAACTGGCCCCTGTGTGCTCCTGCCGCACTGAATAATTCATGCCTGCTGGTGCACAATGTCAATGCAGCACCGGGCAAAAAGAAAGAGAAAAAACATATGTGACATTTTGAAGAAATCATTTTATGACCTGAATAGTACCAATCAGTAAACATCGTTGCACTAATGCATTATTATTTGAAAACGAACAGCTTCAGATCGGGTGAGAATTTATACTGCCGCTGTTAGCTAGAGTCTGATATGGCAAGGAAAGCATGAACAAGACTGAAAGAATAAAACTGAAAAAAAAGCAAATTTTTTGAAATGCCATACATTTTCAGCTGAAAATTTCAAGTTCCATTGTTTCAAAACACAACTCACATCTACAGTTATTCCCAGTTTCAGATAAAAGGTAACTGTGTCAGATCTGGGCTGGGGTGGATGTTGTATCGCGGATCGTGATTGAGAGAATAAAAGTAAAAAAAACGCTAACTTTTACAAGTCCTATAAATTTACAGCGGCTGTCACAGAAACAAATCAAATGTATGTTTTTATTGTGCAATATTACCAATAAGAGCAACTCACTACTCAAAACGGTAAATTTACCGGGGGGCGGTTTCAAACTCACAACCTCCGAATTATAAGTCAGCAGATCTTACCGCTACACCACGGAAGCTGGCGTATTCTACTTGAACCTTTTGTGAAAGTGTTTATTTGATACTTGGCCATCAGCCTTCACACATTATACAGTTCATGTCTACATTTTGTCATTTATTGCTAAAACATGAAAAGTTTTGTTTTAACGATGTGTTTACATAGATTGTTGTAGACACAAAACACACATCAAATTATTTCCACTTACAATTCAAGGTAGCTCACTCCCAGATAATCAATCAAGGCAGGAACTGGTAGAACTTCTTACCCGTTCTGAGGCAGTGGGGGGATGGTATAGTAGGCTACTTGTTGCTTGGGCTTATCGACACATTTACAAGTCAAAAGAGGCTGATGAAGAGGTGGGAATGGATTTAAGGTGGGCCGGATTTACGAGTTTTTTCGTAGGCCCTGGTAATTCTAGTGTTAATGATGCTCAAACTCTGGTTCATCATTTCATAATATCTCGTGATTGATTATTGTAATTCACTCTTCATCGGCCTCCCTGCAAAATCTATAGTATACAGAAGCTATAGTACATTCAGAACTCAACAGCAAGAGTCTCGGACCATGTTCAAATCGGGTTATGACCAAAAAGTTCACCAAACTTTTGCATCTGTTCATGACCACACACGGGTGACGAACAAGACAGTTTCCCTTCTGGTTCGTGACAGCGCTGATGATTTCCGCATGTATTCAGTCTCTCTCTGTGCATTCCCTGTGCATCAAGCAAAAGAGAGAGAACAAGTGAGCGACCGAGTGAGCGAGAAAGAGAGAGAGTGCAAGAGAGAGAGCAAGTGAGCGAGTGAGAGAGCGAGGGCTGGCCGCGTAAGGCCAAGAAGGCAGTTAAAGAATGCACCGGGCTTGTTTTTAAAGAGATTGATTTGAGCATTGTTTTAACCACTGTCTCACACGTGCGTATGGGAGGCAGCTAAAGGGCTTGAGTGACGGCAGTTCTGAGACAGGCCGGGCTGTGGCAGAGTGCACTGACTCTTTTTCTCACTTCCCTGTAGACCATCCCTGGGAGACTCCAACTGACTCTCGTGACATCACTTCCGGGACCGAACCAATGGAGACAGAACTAACCGGCGCCGGCCCCCCTGATGTCACGTCCGGGCCTGATCCAATGAGTGACGAACACGTGCCCGATTCCCATGACCTCACTTCCTGTCTTCCCCTTTAAAAGCCTGCCCTTTTTCCCCTTTCCCTCAGTCTTGTCTTGACTCATTATATGCACATCAGTGCTGTATTTGTATGAAAAGAACAATTTTGCAGCCAGGTTTCGAGATTATACAGGTGGCTGCCCCAAACCTTTCTTTGAGTATGTCTCAGCTTTGTGACACCACATATTTAATGAAGACTTTTTTCTATTGGATTTTAACCTCTACTTCACTTCTGTTTACAGCGATTGGTTCATAGCGTGCATTGTTGCAATGTTGCTCTTCTTGGTTATTTATTAAATTACGGATTTTTCAGATGTTAATGTTTTTCCCTGTGCTTAAAGCTCATTAAAAAAAGGTGTTTACGCGAGCGCTTCGTAAGGCTATAGCTTGAATTCTTGCAATGTTACTTTTCTCTCTTCAAGTTTTTGTTTACTATTACGGTGTGTATTTTATGGTATAATTAACTATTTTTTGTGCTCAAAAATCTTTAAAAAATATGTTTACATACAGTTTGTACGGTCTAGAACGGATTAATTGTTTTTACATACAATCCTATGGGGGAAATCACTTCATACCAGAGTTTTGGAGTGAATTATGGCCGTGACCCGAGGTTCCACTGTACTTTATACATATCATTTCACACAAAACACACCAATATTATTAGATTCAGTCATTTTAAAGAAGACCAACCACAAAAAAGTTGTGTTATTCGTAAATGCTCTTTTTTTTAAACAGAGGTTGCAGTCAGCATAATACATGCAAAATCTATACAGTACATGCAGAACTCCACAAACCAGAGTCCTCACCCACACAAAGCGCTTTGCTCACATCTCCCATGTTCTCTCCCAACTTCACTGGTTACCGGTTCCATCAAAGATTAAATTCAAGATTCTGCTTCTCTCACCAAAGCTCTACGTAACACCTTGCTCCTCACTACGTCACTCAGCTCCTAGCTCCTTACATTCCTTGTTGCTCTCTCAGGTCCTTGAGCAGTAATCTCCTTACTGTCCCATGTGCACCAGATTCTCCACCCTGGGAGGCAAGTCCTTCAGTGTTATGGCTCCTCAACTCTGGAACTCTCTTCCTCAGTCTCTCCGAGATTGCTCCTCTTTCTCCACCTTTAAATTTCAACTCAAAACTTTCCTCTTCTATGAACTTTCGTTTTTTGTGTTTTTTTTTTTTAACTCTGTATGTAAAGCAACCTTGGCTTTGAGAAGGGTGCTCTATAAATGCAACTTATTATTATTATTATTATTATCTATGAACAGGAGAGAACAACAGAGGAGTGGAGGAACAGTGTGGATTTACCCATTTATAAGGAGAAGGGCAATTTCAGGATTGTGGAAACTATACAGGGATGAAGCTCATATCACACACAATAAAGGTTTGGGAAAGTGTTATAGACAGAAGGCTTATGGAAGATACCACAATAGGGGAGGAGAATTTGGTTTTTGCCAGGGTGAAAAAACGATGCAGTCTTTGCATTGAGACAGACTACAAAGAAGGATCAAGAAAAACAGAAAGGTTTACATATGGTGTTCATTGATAGAATGCTACATCAAATGGTCTGGAGATACATGAGACAGAAAGGAGTATCAGAGAAGTATGTGAAGATTGTCCAGGAATATATATGAGGGAGTAAGGACTTGTTAAAAGCAGCATTGGGGTAACAGACAAGATCACAGTTATAGCAGGTCTGCACTAGAGATCTATTTTAAGTCCTGCCTCTTTTGTTCTGGTTATGGACGTTGAGTTATGGGATAAAAAGAATAATCCCCTTGGTGCATGCATTTTACTGATAATGTGTTGTGTAGCACCAGAAAAGAAGAAATGAAGAAGCTGGAGGAATAGATAAGGGCTTTTGAAGATGGAGGATAGGAATAAGAATACATAAGGTATAATGATGATTAGGTATGGGGCTGCAACAACTATTAAATATCAATAAATGTGATTATTAAATTCATTGCCAAAGATTTTCATCTTCAATTACCTGGATTTGTGACATCATATGCAATATGTTATGTCATCATGTTTGGTTGCAGTGCATTTCAACATGGTGGAGATGGAGGCAGACGAAAGTTTAAAATAGCAACCTAAACTGTCTAAAGTATGGGAACACATTGTGTGAAGGTCTTCCAAAATATGGTTGGAGTTTTGAAATATGCCATGCAGAATTGGCATGGCATCGAAGTATGACTATCATGCATGATCACCTGAAGAGGAAACACATGGAAGTTAGTGAAGATGAGAGGAGAGTGTATTAGGTATTGCCTACAATAATATCACAATTGTTATTTTAACAACATGTGAGCGGAAATTATCAAGTATGTAGCACACTTTGCAGAAACAATCAAAAACACACATTAAGAGTTCATACATTCATTTTTCATGCAATTTAACAGGACAGACTACTGTGTGTGCGCAAAGTGAGTGCATAGGTGTGCATGGTTAGCACACCACAATTTAAGTTAGCATAGCTGCCTAAAAATGAGTAAGCAAACAGTGCCAGGGGATAAAACAGCCTCACAATCTACATCTTTAGATTTAATTGCAATTTGAAACATTCTCACTCGCATGGAGTTGGTTTGGCTTTGAAAAGAATTCGTTTGCAGATTGCCATCTTTTGAGCAGCATACAGTATGTTGGCAATCAGTTGCTGTAAAAGAAAGACAGACAAGTAACTTGTTTCACCATCTGCAAATTAACCACCTCACAGAATATGAAGAATATGAAAAGCTTCTGGAGTCAGCTATCCACAACAGGTCCAAATCACCCAAGGTACAAGCTTCTGGTATTCAGTATAATTTTTCAGCATCTTAGTACTCTTACAGTATTTTAGTAGTAAAAGAACAGTCAAGAAGGAGGTAAGTGCATCAGAAATAAAAAGGGGAATTAAAAAGATACAGACAGTAAAATTGCAGATGCTCTAAACTTGCATTTTTCTGAGGTCTTCACCAGTGAGGAAGTGGATAACCTCCCAACTACCGAAGTCCTGAAGGATATGGAAATTGTATAGGGATAAGTACTGCTCAAATTAAATGGGATGAAATCAAACAAATTAATAGGACCAGATAATATTTACCTTCAAGTTCTTTAGGAGGCTAGCAAGTATATACAGTGCATCCGGAAAGTATTCACAGCGCATCACTTTTTCCACATTTTGTTATGTTACAGCCTTATTCCAAAATGGATTAAATTCATTTCTTTCCTCAGAATTCTACACACAACACCCCATAATGACAACGTGAAAAATGTTTACTTGAAGTTTTTGCAAATTTATTAAAAATAAAAAAACTGAGAAATCACAAGTACATAAGTATTCACAGCCTTTGCCATGAAGCTACAAATTGAGCTTAGGTGTATAATGTTTCCCCTGATCATCCTTGAGATGTTTCTGCAGCTTAATTGGAGTCCACCTGTGGTAAATTCAGTTGATTGGACATGATTTGGAAAGGCACACACCTGTCTATATAAGGTCCCACAGTTGACAGTTCATGTCAGAGCACAAAACCAAGCATGAAGTCAAAGGAATTGTCTGTAGACCTCCGAGACAGGATTGTCTCGAGACACAAATCTGGGGAAGGTTACAGAAAAATTTCTGCTGCTTTGAAGGTCCCAATGAGCACAGTGGCCTCCATCATCCATAAGTGGAAGAAGTTCTCAACCACCAGGTTTGTTAAAAAAATGCTTTAGCTACAAATTTTTCTGCAATCTTTTTGTTCAACCCACTGAATTAAAGCTGAAAGTCTGCACTTCAACTGCATCTGAGTTGTTTCATTTAAAATTCATTGTGGTAATGTACAGAACAAAAATTAGAAAAAAGTTGTCTCTGTCCAAATATTTATGGACCTAACTGTACATATACATATATATTCAAGATAAAGCGATCACCGCAATTGTGGAAGACTGTTTATCCATTGCCGGAGCTACAGCAGGCTCACGGCACTGCTACAGATTGCTGCTATAGCCACTCCAAAAAGATCTCGATGGGTGATACAAGGAACATTTTAAATGCAGGGAACAGTATTATTGGCCACTAACCTATATAGGAGAGTGGTAGACCCCGCTATAATAAATAACCGTACTGTTCCTGTGTCAAGCTAAATAAAGCTGGTTTTGCTAAAGTACTGAGACTCATACTTGTGTTTTGGGGTACAAGACAAAGACTTATAGCATGACCACAATTTTTTAGGATTTCCTTCTCTGACGCTTCGCCACAGCACTGTGAGCCTGCATATATACCTATATACAGTCATATGAAAAAGTTTGGGAACCCCTTTCAGCCTACATAATAATTTATTCTACTTTCAACAAAAAAGATAGCAGTGGTATGTCTTTCATTTCCTAGGAACATCTGGGTACTGAGGTGTTTTCTGAACAAAGATTTTTAGTGAAGCAGTATTTAGTTGTATGAAATTAAATCAAATGTGAAAAACTGCCTGTGCAAAAATTTGGGTACCCTTATCATGTTGCTGATTTGAAGGCATGTAACTGATTACTTGCAACACCAAACTGGTTGGATTAGCTCGTTAAGCCTTGAACTTCATAGACAGGTGTGTCCATACATGAGAAAAGGTATTTAAGGTGGGCAATTGCAAGTTGTGCTTCCCTTTGACTCTCCTCTGAAGAGTGACAGCATGGGATGCTCAAAGCAACTCTCAAAAGATCTGAAAACAAAGATTGTTCAGTATCATGGTTTAGGGGA
>NW_024386452.1:25000-37500 GCF_016835505.1 Polypterus senegalus
GCGTGTACCTGTTTCTGTGTTTTTGGTCTTGGGTAAGCAAGCATTTCTTCTATTTTCCTTAATTGTGGCCTAAGTAAACCCTTGCCCATAGAATAACCTAAATAATGAGCCTCGGACATGCCCAGTTTACATTTCTTAGGGCCAGCCTGTCTCAAGCTTTTAAGAACAGCTTGAAGCCGCTCTAAGTGTGTTTACCAATCATTGCTGAAAATCACAACATCATCAAGGTATGCCCCAGAATATTCAGAATGAGGACGTAGGATCTGATCCATCATACGCTGAAAAGTTAGAGGTGCCCCGTGAAGACCAAACGGGAGCCTTGTAAATTCATAAAGTCCGTCAGGAGTCGCGAAATGCTGTTTTCTCACAACTGCTAGCCTCTAAAGGCACCTGCCAACAACCTTTCGTGAGATCTAGCGTGGACATAAAGCTCGCCTGACCAAATTTTTCAAACAGTTCATCGATAAGAGGCATCGGGTAAGCATCAATTTAGATACCTTATTCAAGCATCTGAAATCGATACAGAAGCGAACCGAACCGTCTTGCTTTGGGACTATCGACGACGGGCTGCACCAGTCACTTTTACTTTCACAATTACACCTAAAAGTCAGCATCTTTTTACCTCTTCACAAGACAATATTTCGTCCACTTCGAATCCGGAACGGCCACATCTGTACTGCAAACACCAGGTTCAGTGGTAATTTTATGTTTTGTAATGTTAGTCTTGCCTGGTAAGTCTGAAAAGACATCAGTGGGTCCATTCTATCAAAGATAACAGCTCTGTCTTTTTGCGTGTCAGTAAGATCATTACCAATGGCAACATGGGTCTGAGAAACAGCAGCCAAGGAAGTGTTAACCTCTTGTCGGTAGTGCCATTCCTTCAAGAGATTAATGTAAAATCTGGAATGGTTTGCGCCGGCCTGGTATTGTAACTTTGTAATTTACCGAACTCATACACTCCTCAATAATGGTGGGCCCCTGCATTTAACTAGGAATTTGTGTGGGTTGGACGGAACCAGTACCAAAACACGGTCACCAGGTTTAAATTCACGGAGCTTACTGTGCCTATCGTAAAGGCGCTTCTGAGTTTCCTGTTCTCGTTGTTGATGCTCCACAGCAATAGAGGAAAGCATAGAAATTCAGTCTTGCAACGAAATTACCCGATCTGCAAAGCTTGGTCCTTGAGCTATTGTCTCGTTTCCTATCCATTCCTCTCGTACAACATCCAAGATGCCTTGCGGCCGCCTGCCGAATAACAACTCGAACGGACTCAAGCCAGTGGACGCCTGTGGTGATTCTCGCACCGCGTCCATAACAAAAGGCAGGACAGAGTCCCAGGTTGTGGGATCATTATGAGCGACTGGCCTGATCATCTGTTTCAAAGTTTTGTTAAATCACTCAGTCAAATCATTCTTTTGTGGATGGTAAACAGTGGTACTCAATTTCTTAATAGCAAAGCTGTCACACAATTGCTTCATCACGCGATAAGTAAAAGGTGTGACTTGAACATTTAAGATTTCTCTAGGGATGCCAACACGTTTAAAAATATCACACAGAGCTTTGGCTACAGCGGAGGAGTTGGCCTTTTCAGGGCAAGCACCTCAGGATATCGTGTTGCATAGTCAACCAACACCAGTAAATATTGGTACCCATTCTTAGTCTTAGGTAAAAGGCCTACGATATTTAATCCCACCCGCTGAAAGGGAACTTCCAAAATGGGCATAGGACAAAGGGGGGACTGAGGAGGCTTATAAGCGGAGACAATCTGGCAGTCAGGACATGAAGTACAAAACCATACAACATCTTTTCCCATATTCAACCAATAAAATCGTTTTGATAACCGCTCTCTGGTCTCATCAGCACCCAGATGTCCCCCCAAGATGTGAGAGTGTGCCAGATGCAAAAGAGTTTCCCTATGTACTTCAGGTATAACCAGTTGTTCAATAAATTCTCCCTTTAAATGGTCTGAGATCACTCTGAAAAGGCAACCGTCCTTTTCTATAAAGTGCGGGGTTTTAACACCCCCAGAATCACGTTCTTGGTAATAAGAGTCATTGGCAGAGTGAGCTTGTTCAAATGCATATTCTAATGAGCTATCAGTATTCTGCAAATGCACAAAATCTGACTGTTCATTAATGCTCGGTTTGTGTTCGGAGGCGTTTGCAATCTGAGAAGATGTAGAAGGACCTGCCTGCCATTCTGTAAAATTGTCGGACGGTGACCTCCGTCTCACTGGAGAGATTGGGTTCAATATCTAAATTGGGCTCTAGATTTTCCCCAGCCGCTACCAGTTCTTTGTCTTGGTTTTCTTCTCTCCTCCCCCCCCCCGCACTAAGTTCGATATTGGACTGGACTACTGGTCCCTGACATCTATTAAGTAGTCTAGGAAAAAGGGCATTTCTCCGTCCTATAAGTAATGGCCAAGGGCACGAGTCTGAAACGGCAGAACAAACTTTAAAGTGGCGACCCCTATAAGTTAAACAAAGAAGTAATGTCTGATAATCTTTAACATCACCATGTACACAGTGTACTTTCACAGTCTCACAGTCTCTAAGGCATCGTTCATCAAGACAGTCTCGTCTCAAGATACACAAATCACTAGTCTAACAATGTTGAGATTTCTCTGCTCCCCAATTTCACCGCACAATCCATCTTTTCCATCCGAAGAATATGTAATATCTGAGCAACAAACCTCGGCCAGTCCAACTTCCATTGATTGAGCTGGAGATAAGCTACATTCTCTTGCCAAATGGCCGAGTTGATCACACCGGAAACATCTACGGTTGGCTCCGCTTCCGAAATATCCTCTGCAACGTCCACGGTTTCCTCGGCCCGCTGTTGCCGTTTCCCCAGAGATAGGCATCTCTTCTACGAATGGATTCCCCTGGGTCCTACCTGACCCCATTCGATTTTCAGGTCCTGTAGCTTGCAATGTTGTCGCTGTCGATCGGGCGACAAGAATGTCCTGGACGCTCGCTCACAGGGCGGCTGCACCAAATCCACCGTTCTTTCTCCAAGCAGACTTTGAACACTCCAATCGTCTGGACATAATCATTAATGATTTAATATCATGACGCAGAAATTCATCTTGAAGAACTGCAGGTATCCCGGTCAGTAATATATTCATGACAACTTTTTCCATCATGTCTCCTTCAAAACAGCAGTGCACTTTATGTATCAAATCTTGAATTTGCGCACGGATTGGGTCAACCATGTTTAGTTTCCAGTCTTTAAGTGCATAACTTTTAGCCATTTCAAATAAGTCTTCGGTGGCATCCATCTGTGCAACCACTCCTGGTACCACTTGTCACGCTTGGGTCACAGATTTGCACAGAGACACAGGAGGTTGTAGAAAGCAGGAATCTGTGTCCTCTTGCGGTGCGATCACCCTTCCAGCTTACTATATATATATATATATATATATATATATATATATATAGTGACAGATAGGCGCTTATCACTCCCTTGAACCCCTGTCCAAGGTAAAAGTCCAAGATTTGACTTTATTAAATTGCCACAGTGCACAAAGCACCCTCTCCTCCACTATACTCATATAATAAACACAATAACTACAATAAACAATCCTCCGACTCCCAGACGCGTTGCCACCCTTCCACCCAGCTCAGCTCGCCGTCTGGGAGCTCTCATAGTTCTTTTATATTCCCTGACCCGGAAGTGTTCCAATCCCCAGTCCATGAAACTCTCAATCCCTTCTGGGTCAGGTACAAGTCCTTTCTTTTCACCCCGGAAGCACATCGCTCTTCCTCTGACTCACTTCCAGGTTATAGGGCACGAAGAAGTCTTCGTTCCTCCCTGCAGCTCCCTCTTGGGCCCCTGTGGTATCCAGCAGGGGCTTGTATAAAACTACATGTCCCATGACTCCCTGCTGGTTTTCGGGGCACCTCCATACTGCAGGGAGGAATCAAACTGGCGGCCTGGGGGTATTGGCGGGATGACAAGCCGCCACATCTCACAGTACTCCTCCCCCAGCGGAAAACCATGGTTTTGCGCGCTTTGTCCCCCGAGGGACATCTTCCCCCAAACAGATCCAAAGACCGGGTCCAGGCGATGCAGTTGCCACTCCCGTGTGAACCTAGGAGGAACATTATATAAATAAATATTTTGTTTCTTTGTCCTCCTAGGACAACCTCTCCGCTCGTGTCCCGGTCTGCAACATTCATAGTACAGCCGCAGTCCCCTTGGTAGTCTCTCTCTGTGGGACTTGAAGCACCTGGATACTTCTGGCGCCGCCCCCTTCTCCGCTGAGGAGAATTCCCCCGCTGCCTTTGTGCTCTTATGGCCCTTTTCTGACTTGTCAGGAGATCCCGGTTTAAATTTAGAGGTCTCCTGTTTCATCTGGGGCTTGTTCACAGTCTGGGTCTCTCTATTAAACACAGAAAGCCCTTTTACTGTCTGCACCCCTTTACTTTTACAAATGACTGGTGGCGGCGTCTTTAGGACCGCCTCACTCCGGGGGCCAGCACTATCCAGCTGCCCCGGCTCGATCGATCCTTCCTCCGACCGGTATGTCATCGTACTGACCTCATTTGTAGGGTACGCCGTGTATTGGCACCCGCTATTCATTAAAAGTGGGCCCGCATTACACTGCGTCCCTATTACTTGCTTCACGGTACCGGCTTGGCTCACCTGTACCACCACATTAGTCATTGCAGAAGTCTCTGCACCAAATCGCCGCACGTAGGCCCTCACCTTCTCCAACGGCTCTCTGGCTGCTGCTCCCAACTCCTCTATGATCTTCTCAATGGTCGTCAGTACCTGTAAGAAACAACTTACGGGCTTGATTAAGCGCTCGAAGTTCCGCAAGTCAATACTATTATTTACTCGCCGCAGAAAACTCACTTCCCTGTTCATCTTACCTGCCGACGGAGCCAATGAGCACGTCCGCTTCTGGCACGTGCTCAGGATTGTCTCGCGGATGCTTCTGGGATTTGGAGTTCTCTGAGGGTCGGGTTGCCTCCTTCGGCGAACTACGGTCTGTCTTTATTATTTTTGTGACATCCCGATCAGCCATTTTCTGACCCTCCTTACCTATCCGCGGGGTGAGCGGTGCCTCGCTCGCCTCCCCCTTTCCCTTCAGAATGTCCAAGTCCATTACTTCGGGCTCGAAGTTGCAAACAGTGGGACGTGGACCTCCTCCTTCTCAGAAAGCACCGGGTTTGATGCCGTGTCCCTCGTCGGCTGCCGTCATGCGGAAGTCGTCTCCCAGGTGCTTTGGCTTCGACAGGAGCGTGCCATCCTCGTCGGGGCAGTTTCTTTTTTCCAGCGGAGCCTCCAGGGGATCTCCGAAAGGTACATGCACGGGACAAAGTGAGTTACTACAAACGGAGTCAATAACATTCCCGGCACGTACCTCAGAGCGATCGCTGGTTCCTGGAGGTTTCTCCTGACTTGTAAGGCCGCTCCATGACTCCTCCCGAGCGTCGGCCATTGCACACAAGGTTCTCCCGCTGGTGTTGTCGCTCTGTTTGCCCTTCCTCTTCCCCATTTTGGACTTGGATTTTTCGGGTTCTGGCGATGCTGTGGTGATTCCTGACGCGTTGTCTTTTCAGGGTTCGCAGTCCACAGAAATTTTAGATACTGGTCCTCCACAATAGACGCTGGAGTATCCTGCCGGCTACGCCACTGTGACAGATAGGGGACGCTATCGCTCGCTTGAACCCCTGTCCACGACTCCAGACACCAGGTAAAAGTCCAATAACTGACTTTATTAAATTGCCACAGTGCACAAAGCACCCTCTCCTCCACTATACTCATATAATAAACACAATAACTACAATAAACAATCCTCCGACTCCCAGACGCGTTGCCACCCTTCCACCCAGCTCAGCTCACCGTCTGGGAGCTCTCATAGTTCTTTTATATTCCCTGACCCGGAAGTGTTCCAATCCCCAGTCCATATGACTCGGAATCCCTTCCAGATCAGGTACAAGTCCTTGCTTTTCACCCCGGAAGCACATCGCTCTTCCTCTGACTCACTTCCGGGTTATACGGCATGAAGAAGTCTTCGTTCTTCCCTGCAGCTCTCTCTATGCCCCTGTGGTATCCAGCAGGGTCTTGTATACTATATATATACACTATACTAATATACTAATAAAAGGCAAAGCCCTCACTCACTCACCCCTAATTCTCCAACTACACGTGTTGGTAGAAGGCTGAAATTTGGCAGCCTTATTCCTTACAGCTTACTTACAAAAGTTAAGCAGGTTTCATTTCGAAATTCTACACGTAAAGGTCATAACGGTCGACAATGTCCGCCATGTTGAACTTTCTTATTTATGGCCCCATCTTCACGAAATTTGGTAGGCGGCTTCCCTGCGCTAACCAAAACCGATGTGCGTACTTATTTCAGTGGTATGACGCCACTATTGGCCACCATACTGAACTTGCCAACGTCACTAATTCTCCAACTTCCCGTGTAGGTAGAAGGCTGACCCCATCTTCACGAAATTTGGTAGACAGCTTCCCTGCACTATCCGAAACCGATATATGTATTTATTTCAGTGGTATGACGCCACTGTTGGCTGCCATATTGAACTTTCCAACGGTCTTTGTAACTTATGGGCCCATCTTCAAGAAATTTGGTACGCGGGTTCCCAACGCTAACTGAATCCTACTTACGTACATATATACGTCCATAGCCTGCAGCTTGGTCACAGTGTGAGGCGGCGTTGGGTCCCCCATCCCAACGCCTCCCACGTTGTTGGCTGCCTGCCTATATAAGGCCGTCCGTCACTCCAGTCTCTACATTCCCTTCCTTGCTTCACCACGGGATTCACGTCTCCCAGCTGATAACTACAGCCCTTTTATTTAATCCACGGCTTCTCCGCTGTTTTATTGTTCATTTATTATGATTATAGTTATTGTGTAGGTATTTTAGACTTACTTTACATTGTTCAGGTACCCATTTCCTTTATCATTCCAACCATACCCCCATTAACATGTCTATCGAGGTGATCACCATCGCTCAAAGAACTGTCACTTACAGAGTGGTTTCCATGCCCGGAGATGGCACCTGCCTTTTCCATTCTCTTTGTTACATATTGCACGGCCATATCAGGCTCACTCTTGATATCCGGAGGAACATTGTGTCTTATGTATTGAATGACTGGGACAGGTTCAAGGTGTGGACTGATGACGGTACAGGAGATAATTATACTACACAGGAGCACTATAAGAGTGAAATGCTTAAGCCCTTCACCTATGGTTCTGCATGAGAGTTGATGGCTGCCGCTGAATTGTTCGGTTGTTGCTTTCAAGTGTACCAAAATGGCCAAATATTTTACACATTGACAACCGCCAATGCCTCTTAAACATCTTAGATTCACAGGTGATGATTTCAGTAGTGGACACTTTGATGTTTAAACTCTCAAAAGCTGGATGCGAAGTTATTGATGAAACCGGTTGTACGCTTACAACGCTTGACAGATGGCGAATGTCACTTCAACACAAGTCCTGCAAATACTATCGTGATTGAAACAAACCATGAAACTCAAACCGTTTATGACAACAGCAATCCAAGCTGTGAGATTTGGGGCAAGATTGCTTTTCACGTGGCCAACTGTACGTTGCATGCTCAAGAGTAAGCTCAGCGCACAGCTTGGTCATATTACAACCGGAGGGCCGAAATGACAATGTGGTATACAAAGAGATCCTTGACAAATAATTATTGGTATATTTTCCCTCAGTTTAAAAAGGTTTAATTTTCTTCTTAATAAAAATTTTAAGGTTGTACTTCACCGCTGTGAGGCGCGGGTGTTTTGCTAGTGTTATATATATATATATATATATATATATATATATATATACATACATATACATACATATACACACACACACACACAGTGGTACCTCGGTATACTTCTGCTTTGGAATAAGTCCAACTTGGTATACGTCCTGTTTGGACACCAAAAATTTTGCTTGGTATACGTCCTTTGTTTGGAATACAACTCATGTGCTAACCTTGTTTACCTCTCTCGAGACAAAGCCACGACTGCCCACGAGCGTTAGTGCACCAGTTGCTAGCATTCAGTGAACAACCCGCACTATAACTCTCTGTGAACTTTCACATGTGTGATATAGCGGGTCCACAGCTCCTGTCAAAGTCCAGCTTTAAAATAAATAATCGCCGCGCTCGCAGCTTGGTGAGGGGGCGTGGTGGTTATGTGGCTAAAGGTTGTCAGGGCAATTAACGATGTGGGCGTTTCCCACCAAAGTGCACTTGTGAGGGACCGTCCGCATTCATGATTGTTCCTGGGGCTGCTGATCTTGATAAACAGTAGCGCGAGTCACCTAGAAGGGGAGTAAAAAGAAAAAAAAGACGAGAGGTTGTGTGAGTGAGCGAGAGAGGGCTGCTTATCTTGATAAACAGAAGCGCGAGTTGGCTTGAAGGGGAGTAAAAAGAAAGAACGGACGAGAGAGAGAGAGAGAGAGAGAGCAAGCGAGAGCGCGCATGGAATAAGTGGCTGAAGCAGGCAGTGCGAAGGTCAGCTGCAAGTAGGGCGACTCCCCAGTTGGGAAGCAGGCACCGGGCTTCTTGTTTTTTTTAAAGAATGCTTCCTGCTTTTAACTTCGTTGTTTTAAGAAGACTTTTTCTATTGTTTTAACCTCCACGTTTCACTTCTGATTTTAGGATTATTTATTGGAACTTTGGAGACTGCACTTTAATTTGAACACCTTGTTTTGTAAATAGTTTTAATAAAAGCACTTTGCACTTTTTCACCATCCCCTTGCTTTGTTGTTACCGATGAGGTTAGCAGCGAATCACATTACGGACGGTGTAGGATTCAAGGGCTCCCCGGCAGCAGACGGGAGCATACAGCAAACCTGCATCGTCACAACGTGATTGTTGAAAAGTATGAAGGTGGTATGCGTATCCGGGACATGGCTGTTGCATACCGTTTGCCGAGAACGACGTAAAGTGAGGTAAAATTTTCCTTTATTTCATCTAATTGCTTTTGTATTTATGTATGTAACGGATTAATCATTTTCCCATTATTTCTTATGGGGAAAATTTGTTTGGTATACGTCCTGTTTGGTATAAGTCAAAGGGTCTGGAACAGATTAAGGACGTATACCGAGGTTCCACTGTATATATATTATATACACATTATAAATATATATATATATATATATATATCCATTCATCCATCCATCCATCCATTGTCTAACCCGCTGAATCCAAATACAGGGTCACAGGGGTCTGCTGGAGCCAATCCCAGCCAACACAGGGCACAAGGCAGGAACCAATCCTGGGCAGGGTGCCAACCCACCACAGGACACACACAAACACACCCACACACCAAGCACACACTATGGCCAATTTAGAATCGCCAATCCACCTAACCTGCATGTCTTTGGATTGTGGGAGGAAACCCACGCAGACACGGGAAGAACATGCAAACTCCACGCAGGGAGGACCCGGGAAGCGAACCGGGGTCTCCTAACTGCTAGGCAGCAGCGCTACCACTCGCGCCCTATATATATTACTAGTAGAATACCCAGGCGCAGCGGAGAAGTAGTGTGTTAAAGAAGGTACGAAAAAGAAAAGGAAAAATTTAAAAATAACGTAACATGATTGTTAATGTAATTGTTTTGTCATTGATATGAGTGTTGTTCTCATATCTATCTATCTATATATCTATATATTGTCACAAGAACGAGACATGGACAGATAAAGAGTTGGGGCAGCCACCCGTATATTGTGGTATCCTGGCTGCAAAGTCGTTTTCGTGTAGAAATACAGAGCACTGAAGTGCATACAACCGAGTCCAAAACAAGACTGAGGAAACAAAGGAAAGGGGCAGGTTTTAAAGGGGAGACAGGAAGTGAGGTCGTATGGATCTGGCACGTGGTCTTCCACCATTGGCTCAGAGCGGAGGTGACATCAGAGGGACTGGAGCTGGTGTGGCCGAGTTCCATTGGCTCAGTCCCGAAGTGATGTCAGGAGATCCAGGTGAAATCCCGGGGATGGTCTACAGGCAAGGAGAAAAGAGTCAGTGCACTCTGCCACACCCGGCATGCCTCGAACTGCCTTCACTCAAGCCCTTTAGCTGCCTCCCATGCGCGTGTGTGACAAGGCCCCCTTAGCCCAGACCCGGGGTCGGGGGCCTAACCGAGAGGTCGTGAACCCGAGAAAGGCATCAGCGTTGGCGTGGAGCGCCCGGCGATGAACGGCGAAAACTTGTGCGGCTGCAGGTCAAGAAACCACCGGGTGACCCGCGGATTCGACTCCTTGTGGAGGGCCATCCACTGTAGGGTGCATGGTCCGTGACAAGGGTGAATTCCGCCCAACAGGTAGTACCTCAGCTGAGTAATCGCCCATTTAATCGCCAGAGCCTCCCTCTCCACCGCAGCATACCTGGTCTCCCGGTCCAACAGTTTCCGGCTCAGGAACATGATGGGGTGCTCCACACCATCGACGCTTTGGCTCAGCACGGCCCAGGCCTGTGTCCGGCGTCCGTCTGGAGGATGAAAGGCAAAGAAAAGTTAGGTGCCATCAAAACAGGTGTGGGCGTAAGGGCCTGCTTTAAGTCACCAAATGCAGCCTGTTTTTCAGTCCATGCCACAATGTTCGGGCCCTCTTCTTTGTTAAATCAGTCAAGGCGCGCTCTCTCCAAAACCGGGTACAAACCGGCGGTAGTACCCGGCTAACCCGAGAAGGCTTGGACTTGCCGCTTGGTTCACGGCACGGGCCATTTCAGAATGGCATCAATTTTGGAGCACTGTGGCCTTACGGTACCCGACCCACCAGGTAGCCTAAATATTTGGCCTCGCTTAATCCAAGAAGCATTTCTGGGATTAATCCGAGCCCGCCTCACCAAGTGTCCGTAATACCGCTTGGACATGCTGTAGGTGTTCCTTCCATGTGCTGGAATAGATGACCACGTCATCCAGGTAGGCAGCACTGTATGAGTTATGAGGCGAAGCACTTTGTCCACCAGGCGCTGAAAGGTTGCTGGAGCCCCGTGTAACCCAAATGGAAGGACACGATACTGCCAGTGTCCGCTAGGGGTACTAAACGCGGTTTTACCTTCGGAGTCCGTTAAAGGAACCTGCCAGTACCCTTTCGTCATGTCAAGTGTGGTCAGGTATTGAGCCTGTCCAAGCCTCTCGAGGAGGTCGTCCCACGCGTGGCATTGGATAAGCATCAAATTGGGAGACTTGATTAAGCCGGCGGAAGTCATTGCAGAACCTCCAACTTCCGTCAGGCTTACCGACGAGCACAATGGGGCTGGACCAGGGACTATAACTTTCCTCAATCACACCTAGCTCCAGCATGCGCTTGATCTCAAGCTCCACTTCAGCCTTTTTTGCCTCGGGAAGACGATACGGGCGTTCTCGGACAACAACCCCGGGCTCTGTCACGATGTTGTGCTCAATCAGAGAGGTCCTTCCGGGGTTCTCACTGACTACCTCCCGAACGGTCCGGATAACTGTTTCCAGCTCCTGCCGCTGTCTGGGACTTAAGTCCGTGCCGAAGTTAAGGTCGTGTGTGTGGCGAAGAGTGGCGGGGCTGGCGGAGGAGGGATCGGGGTCCCTGTCCTTCCACGGTTTCAGCAGGTTCACATGATAAACCGCTCCTTTGGCGGCGATTGGGTTGACTCACCAAATAGTCGACCAGTCCCTTCCTCTCCTTAACCGTAGGGGCCCTGCCAGTGGGCAAGCAATTTAGAGTGGGAGGTAGGCACTAGGACCATGACCCAATCGCCCGGGCGGAACTCCCGAAGAGACGTGCAGCGGTTATAGTAACGGGCCTGTGCTGCTTGAGCCTCCTCCATGTGACTTTTAAGGACAGGCGAATCTTTCCAAATCTATCGCGTAACTCGCGATATACTCCAGTATGTTTGTGGAGGGAAGAGCCTCTTCTTCCCAGCCTTCTTTCAAAATATCTAATATGCCCGAGGTTGTCGCCCGTACAGTAGTTCAAAGGGGAGAACCCGTGGAGGCTTGTGGGACTTCCGATAGGCAAAAGGACGAGGGGAGGAGCTGATCCCAGTTCCTTCCATCCTCGCTGACCACCTTACGCAGCATTTGCTTGAGAGTTTGATTAAACCTCTCTACTAATCCGTCAGTTTGAGGATGATACACGAGGTCTTTAAATGCTTTATTTTCAGTAATCTGGCAGTCTCCTTGAGCGTTTCCGAGGTGAAGGGGTCCCCTGGTCTGTCAAGACTTCTTTGGGGATCCCCACGCGAATACCCTAGTAATTCCGTGCGATGGCTTTAGAGGTAGCTGGCAAGCGGAACAGCTTCGGGTATCGTGTAGCGTAATCCACGAGGACTAAAATGTACTTGTGTCCTCGGGCTGAGGGCTCCAGGGGTCCCACCAGGTCGACCCCGATTCTGTGGAAGGGAGCGTCAATCAGTGGAATAGGAACAGAGGAGCACGGTCCCTCCTAGGAATTTGTCGCAGTTGACACTCCGGGCAGGAAGCGCCAAAGCGGCGAACCTCCTCATTAATTCCTGGCCAGTAGAAACGGG
>NW_024386452.1:42500-95684 GCF_016835505.1 Polypterus senegalus
TGAGTCAGTGAGTGAGTCAGTGAGTGAGTGAGGGCTTTTCCTTTTATTAGTATAGATATATATATACAATGGTGTTTAGTCAAATATCCATTTGACCATTAGTCAAATATAACACAAGTAAACACAAAATGCAGTTTTTAAATGATGTTTTTTATTATTTAGGGAGAAAAAAAATCCAAACCTACATGGCCCTGTGTGAAAAAGTAATTGCCTGCTGAACCTAATAACTGGTTGGGCCACCCTTAGCAGCAATAACTGCAATCAAGCGTTTGCAATAACTTGCAATGAGTCTTTGACAGCACTCTGGAGGAATTTTGGCCCACTCATCTTTGCAGAATTGTTGTAATTCAGCTTTATTTGAGGGTTTTCTAGCATGAACCGCCTTTTTAAGGTCATGCCATAGCATCTCAATTGGATTCAGGTCAGGACTTTGACTAGGCCACTCCAAAGTCTTCATTTTGTTTTTCTTCAGCCATTCAGAGGTGGATTTGCTGGTGTGTTTTGGGTCATTGTCCTGTTGCAGCACCAAGATCGCTTCAGCTTGAGTTGACGAACAGATGGTCGGACATTCTCCTTCAGGATTTTTTGGTAGACAGTAGAATTCATGGTTCCATCTATCACAGCAAGCCTTCCAGGTCCTGAAGCAACAAAACAACCCCAGACCATCACACTACCACCACCATATTTTACTGTTGGTATGATGTTCTTTTTCTGAAATGCTGTGTTCCTTTTACGCCAGATGTAACGGGACATTTGCCTTCAAAAAGTGCAACTTTTGTCTCATCAGTCCACAAGGTATTTTCCCAAAAGTCTTGGCAATCATTGAGATGTTTCTTAGCAAAATTGAGACGAGCCTAATGTTCTTTTTGCTTAACAGTGGTTTGCATCTTGGAAATCTGCCATGCAGGCCGTTTTTGCCCAGTCTCTTTCTTATGGTGGAGTCGTGAACACTGACCTTAATTGAGGCAAGTGAGGCCTGCAGTTCTTTAGACGTTGTCCTGGGGTCTTTTGTGACCTCTCGGATGAGTCGTCTCTGCGCTCTTGGGGTAATTTTGTTCGGGCCACTCCTGGAAGGTTCACCACTGTTTCATGTTTTGCCATTTGTGGATAATGGCTCTCACTGTGGTTCGCTGGAGTCCCAAAGCTTTAGAAATGGCTTTATAACCTTTACCAGACTGATAGATCTCAATTACTTCTGTTCTCATTTGTTCCTGAATTTCTTTGGATCTTGGCATGATGTCTAGCTTTTGAGGTGCTTTTGGTCTACTTCTCTGTGTCAGGCAGCTCCTATTTAAGTGATTTCTTGATTGAAACAGGTGTGGCAGTAATCAGGCCTGGGGTGGCTACATAAATTGAACTCAGGTGTGATACACCACAGTTAGGTTATTTTTTAACAAGGGGGCAATTACTTTTTCACACAGGGCCATGTAGGTTTGTATTTTTTTTCTCTCTAAATAATAAAAACCATCATTTAAAAACTGCATTTTGTGTTTACTTGTGTTATATTTGACTAATGGTTAAATGTGTTTGATGATCAGAAACATTTTGTGTGACAAACATGCAAAAGAATAAGAAATCAGGAAGGGGGCAAATATTTTTTCACACCACTGTATGTATGTATGTATGTATATATATATATATATATATAATATATATATATATATATATATATAAACTTAACACACACAGTTACTGTGCACTCATAAATAATTTCCGGTAAATAAAAAGGGTGACTGTTCAGAGCCAAGCAAGTATATGCCAGTAAATGTAACATGCATCACAGGAATATTGATGGAAAGAATTATTAAGGATAAGACTGAGCAGCACTTGGCAAGTACAAGAGTTTTTCTGAACAGTCAGCATGGGTTTAGAAGAGGGAGGTTGTGTTTTACATGCTGGAATTCTATAAGGAAGCAACAAAAGAATATGATCAAAGTGGAGCATATGATATTATTTACATGGACTTTCAGAAAGCATTTGATAAGTTGCCATATGAGAGATTGGTCATCAAAACTAAAAGAAGTGGGAGTACAGGGTGATGTTTTTAGATGGGTGGAGGATTGTCTCAGACGCAGGAATCAGAGGGTGATGGCGTGAGCTACCCTATAAAAATTGACTGATGTTAAAAGTGGTGTTCCACATTTTTTATATATATATAGATAATATGGAATATGTTAAATCATTACAGAAGGACTTGGACAGCATAGAGGCAGATGAAATTTAATGTCAGTAAATATAAAGTATTACTCATAGGAAGTAAAAATATTAGGTTTGAATACACAATATTATAAATTTACACCGGCTGTTACAGACACAAAATAAATGTATGTTTTTATTGTATAATATTAATAATAAGAGCAACTCACTACTCAAAAAGGTAAATTTACGAGGCAGTCAGAATTGAACCGGGGGGCTCTTGATTACAAGTCAGCAGTTCTTACCGCTGTGCCACGGAAGCTGTTGCATCATCCTTGAACGTTCTGTAAAAGTATTTATTTGATCTTTCGACTTCAGGTTTCACTCATTACATACTTTATGTCTACAATTTCTCACTTATTGCTAAAATATGAAAAATGTTTCTGTTTTAATGATGTGTTTACACAGATTATTGTAGAAACGGAACACACATGAAATGCATGTGTTCCAAATAACTATCTATTATTTCGATGCTAAAACTCCAGCATTTCACTCCCAGATAATCAAGGCTAGAACTGGGAAAACTTTGTGCTCGTTCTGTGGTAGTGGGGGGATGGAATAGTAAGCTGCTTGCTGCTTGTCTTGATCAGCACATTTACAAGACAAAAGACGCTGACGGAGAGGTGCGAAGGGAGTTAATGTGGTCCGGATTTACAAGTTTTTTTGGTAATTCTAGTGATTAGGACTTTGAAAACTAGACTTCATGTTTTGTTTAGAAGAATTCATTGGATAGGACTGGCGAACTTTGTTGGGCTGACTGTTCTGTTCTCATCCAGATTGTTCTAATGTTCTTAAAAAAAAAAACACACTCTGCAAATTTTTGCAGAATGATTCCTCTAAAAAGTGCTATACGACAAGAAAAGCAACAGATGGCATTACATAAGAAACTCCATCACCAATTACATCGCAAAAGATATGGTGCCAACTCAAGCAGTTCAGAGGGATAGTTTCAAACAACTTTTGCATAATTTAGACCAAAAATACACTCTGCCTGGGTGAAAATATTTCTGTCAAACAGCTCTGCCTAAATTGTATGACATATAAACAAATATAGACAAGTCACCAACTCTGACATATAAACTGGAGATGGTTTCACATCTTGACACAACAAAGGATTTATGGTCAAGCTGAACATCTCAGCCATATCTCTAATTGACAGTGCATTTAATCGATAAAACCTAGCAGCTACAAAGCTACCGTTTGCAAACACTTCTCAGAAGGCCACATAGGCGACAACATCTGAAAGATGAGCTGGCATCATGGTCGCTGTGGGAAGACCGCAAGGTTTGCATGACAACATATACTGGGCCTAACGTTGTCAGTGCAATACAGATTAACAACTGGAAGAGGCTTCCGTGTTTTGGACACATGCTTCATATTGCTATTGGTCAGTAATTTGGGTTCCTCTATAAAATACAATTTAAGTGAAATTGATCTGGTATGGAGCCCTGTAGGTATCAGGCAAAAAAAATATGTTTGGATGAATTATGAATCCATTCGAACCAATTACATAATTTGTTTGAAAGGATTTTTTTTTTTTATTTCCATAAGAAGTATATGTCTACCAGGCACGTTTTATTTCACAAGCCCTATTGGCTGGGGGTCCCTGATTCCAAACCACATTTTCTTTCATTATTTAAAACACCCACACAGATCAGCACCTCATCACCCCACTCCATCCAACCCCTGTGGCTGCAGAAGATGACACAAGGGAGGGAGCAACAAAGAAAAAAAAAGTCTTTTGCCAGCTATTTAAAAAAATAAAACACAGAAATTCAGAGAAGACAAGTCTCTGCACACTGCTATTGAGAAAGATATCAATAGCTACTTGATGATACCTGAGGTGGACAATGATACAAATCCACACGAGTAGTGGAACACACAGAAGTATATTTCCCCAAATTGAAGAAACTTGCAAAAAAGTACCTGTGCATCCCTGTCTTAAGCAGCCCTCAGGACTGGTGGAAATGTTGTAACATATAATCATACTGCTCTGAAGCCAGATGCTGTGGACAGACTGGTGTTTCTGTCCCACTACTTGAAGTTTCCTCTGTAGAATTTTACAAATGTTTAATTTTTTATGATATCTTTGCAATATTGGGCAGAACCTGAAGTTAGTGATTTGTTTAAAAATGTTTTATAAGTTTGTTTTTTTGTATATTTGTGCAATATATGACAGAACATGCTTACAAATGCTATTTTTATTTCCTGTGAATATTATGTTCAATTTTGTTCTTGCTTGTATAATATACAATTCACCTTACAGCACAGCAGTTTATTAAGACTGTAAAGTCTATGCCCTGTATTTCAATTATGATTAGTATTTTATTCCCTTTGGATTCACATCTTGTTTACATTAAAGGTAAGTGTCTGTTTAAAATGTTCTCATTATAATAGTTTTGTTGGTATTAGTGCACTTTTTGTGTAAATCGTGTAGGCCAGTTTGAAATGGTTTACTCATGCTTGCACTGGGGCGGCACGGTGGCGCAGTGGTAGCGCTGCTGCCTCGCAGTTCGCTTCCCGGGTCCTCCCTGCGTGGAGTTTGCATGTTCTCCCGTGTCTGCGTGGGTTTCCTCCGGCGCTCGGTTTCCTCCCACAATCCAAAGACATGCAGGTTAGGTGGATTGGCGATTCTAAATTGCCCCTAGTGTGTGCTTGGTGTGTGGGTGTGTTTGTGTGTGTCCTGCGGTGGGTTGGCACCCTGCCCAGGATTGGTTCCTGCCTTGTGCCCTGTGTTGGCTGGGATTGGCTCCAGCGGACCCCCGTGACCCTGTATTCGGATTCAGCGGGTTAGAAAATGGATGGATGGATGCTTGCACTGTTTGATCTCAATAATACTATGACTGGTGATTTTAATGTTTTTGTGTTATGTTACTTCAGTTTTAACTAAATAAATAATACTTGTTTTCCTTAACTGTTATTTCCATTAATCTCATTACTAAGCTACAATTAATATCCTATTAACAAGACCAAGCTACAGGTAGATCCTCATGGTGCTTGTTTGCTTTCAGATTTAATGTGACTCTGCCATACTCAGGTGCATACTCATCATGTACAACTGTTATCAAAAAAGGAATGGTTTAGAAATAATGGATAATTTGGAACAGTTTGTAGCTTTTCTATTACTGGCATTAACTTGGTTTTAGTATTATACCTTGCAAGTGTGGAAATGCCCTAAAAGACAACTTTAGGTATATTGCTGTATTAGAAGTTGTGCTACAGATGTATTATTTGAAATCTGTCAGTTTCAAATACTGGAAGTCCCCAGGGTACAAACGAAATCTGTTTCTAAGTCTGTCTTTAGATCAAATTTGTAGGTAAGTCAAAAATGGTGCATATGGTTCTTATTTAGCATCACTTAGTCAAACGTTTGTCATAGTATATAATATATATTTTACCTTTCAATGCATACACAACACAGTGTTAACATCAATGTGATCCAACTTAAAACGTCTCATTCCTCGAGACAACAAACTGCTGTGTCACACAATGTTTTTATGAGTGTCACAAAGTAGTGCATGCGCTTGTAATTATGCATTTCTATGAGAGTATGCTACAGTGCACATGATGAAAATTTCATCATCAGTCCTTTTTGCGGGCTCTCACACTGGCAAACACCCTGCCTCCAGAATTTTATAACTGTGCTGCCCTGTGCACCCACACAAATCAACATTCAAAGCACACAGTAATAGCTAAATGTTCACAAATTCACAGCAAGAAATTGCCCAGACCCAGGACAAAAATTAAAGTTTGTGCAGACAGAAATGGAATACGGCTAACCAAGAAGACATCTGCTCTCCATGGTTAATTCTTAATATATTTGGCTCGAATTGCCTGTCTTATATCACTGTTTCTCAGCCTTTATGTTTTGCCTTTTTTTAATTCATTGACAACCCACCAGCAGCAAGTGCAAGCTTCCCCTTGATGAAACAAGTGTGATCAGCAGACCCTCTTGGTGAAAGGAACTCACATTGAAACTGAGAAATATTTATCAAAAAAGTTCAGGAACTGTGACGCAACTATTCAGAGAAAAGTTGAACCAAGGTTATTATAGTTAATGAAAACTAAAATCAAAACTGAAACTATCGTTAAAAAACATTTTTGTAAACTGAAATAAAACAATTAACAAAGATGAAATGAAAAACTAAAACTAAACGATAAAGTAGCTGGAAAGACGAACTGAAATAAAATAATAAACTAAAAATATTTTTAGTTTTCATTTTTGAATTAATATTCTTGGCGTTAGTCTTTAACTATTGTAACTTTTAACTCTAAAACAGAAAGTAATCTACCACAAGCCGTCCGCATATATTTATCCAGTGAATGGCGGCTGGAGATGGAGGGCAGGTGTACACACAACATTTGTGGTGACAGAGCAAGCTAACCATGGGTGCGTAAAGCATGTATCACCTTTCTTTGTGCTTGTTGTATATCACGATGTAATTCAAACGCATGAAATTGAAATGTGCTGGTCAACAAAACCTTTACTATATTGGACAGAAAAATCATGAGTAAGTAACGTTTCAGTTTATTTCTCAGATGCCTGAATTTTGTTGACAGTTACTCACCTGCCACTTCACACAAGAGATATCCTTTTTTGAAAATAAAACAGCACTGATGGAGAGACTGACTAGGTCATCATGCAAGATCAGCATATTGTTACTGACCAGTCACTTTTGCTTTAAAAATTCGTTTAACAATGAAGGAATACAAACTTTGTAAAATTCCTGAGTTGGCAATGTCTCTACTGAACTACAAGTATGTAGGCGAAGAGAGTCTGCCAACTGGTGAAAAACTAAACATACTAATGTGTTTTTGTATTTATTCTACATTTATTAATCTTTTTTTAGTTTATATTCACAGCTCAAAATATCTGATAATATGAAAATAATCCAGTAGCAGAATTATGTTTTAAAATATAAATTCTCTCTCTCTCTCGCTCTCAAAATAGATAGTTGTAATATATTATTATTTTAGTTCTTAACATCAGCCATATCATACATATTGCATACCAGGGATTTTTTCTGCCTTGCATCCAGACCTGCTGGGGTAGGCTCTAGGTTTCCTGCCATCCTGCTCTGGATAAACAGGTTTAGATAATGTATATAACGTTCCTGTTACCTATTCTTGCTCTACTCATTAAACTTTTACTTATGCAGAAAGAAGGAGGACTCGCTCTATATATAAATACAAGATGGTGTAACTCAGGACATGAAAACTTTAAAATCTCCACTTGCTGCAGGGACATCAAACTGTTGGCCGTAAGTCTGCATCCCTATTACTTGCCGAGAGAGTTTGGACACGTCATTGTTGTTATTGTTTACATCCCTCCTTGGGCGAACGCGGGTGACGTCATCCATTCCACGGTTGCTAAGTTACAAACACAGCACCCTGAGGTCACTTGTGCTAATCACTGGAGACTTTAACCATGTGACGCTAGACAAGACATTACCTGCCTTCTCCCAGTATGTGGATTGTAACACCCGGGGAAATAGGACTATTGACCTACTGTATGCAAACATTAAAGACGCATACAGCGCCACCCCGCTGCCTGCGCTTGGGAAAGCAGATCATAACCTGGTTCTGCTTCAGCCTCACTACAAACCAAGAGTGAGGGAGCTACCTACAACCACACGCTCATTCAGGAAGTGGTCCCCTGAGGCAGAGCAGGCTCTGAGAGACTGCTTTGGAACAACGGACTGGGATATCCTGCAGGGGTCACATAGTGAGAACATTGAGGAGGTTGTTGACTGTACTACTGACTACATGAACTTCTGTATGGACATTGTACTGTAGTTCCAGTAAGAACAGTATGCTGCTATGCTAACAACAAGCCATGGATTACAAGTGACATCAAGGGCCTTTTGAACCAGAAGAAAAGGGCTTTTAAAGGTGGTGATCAGCATGAGCTCAAGTGCGTGCAGAAGGAACTCCAAGTCCAGCTCAGGGCAGCAAAAAAGAAGTACAGGAGAAAGCTGGAGCAGAAGTTGCAGAATAACAGCATGAAGGAAGTGTGGGATGGGATGAAGATCATCACTGGCTGCAGCTCGAAGTGGGGTGCCACTACTGAGAGAGACATGGAGAGAGCAAACCAGATGAACAACTTCTTCAACAGGTTTGACCAACCTAACCCACTCTCACCTCAGAGTACTGCACCTCCACCCATCCTTCTGCTGATACCAGCATAGGAGAGAGTTTCCCCCAACCCACAATTACAACAGCCCAAGTAAGCAGAGAGCTGAGGATACTTCGTGCCAGCAAAGCAGCGGGTCCAGATGGAGTATCACCACGACTGCTAAATGCCTCTTCGTTGGAGCTGGGGAGTCCTCTACAGCACATCTTCAACCAAAGCCTGGAACAGGGTAGGGTCCTGAAGTTTTGGAAAACATCTTGGATCACCCAAGTGCTAAATGTATCACATCCTAGTGAGCTGAACAACTTCTGGCCTGTCGCTCCAACGCCACATGTGATGAAGACCATGGAGCGGCTGCTGCTTCACCACCTGAGGCCACAGGTCCACCACACCCTCGACCCTCTGCAGTTTGCACACCAGGAGAAGGTGGGAGCGGAGGATGCCATCATCTATATGCTACACCAATCCCTCTCCCACTTGGACAGAGGCAGTGGTACTGTAAGAATTATGTTTCTGGACTTCTGTAGTGCCTTCAACACCATCCAACCTCTGCTCCTTAGGGACAAGCTGACAGAGATAGGAGTAGATTAATACCTGGTAGCATGGATCGTGGACTATCTTAAAGACAGACCTCAGTATGTGCGTCTCGGGAACTGCAGGTCTGACATTGTGGTCAGCAACACAGGAGCGCCGCAGGGGACTGTACTTTCTACGGTCCTGTTCAACCTATATACACCGGACTTCCAATACAACATGGAGTCCTGCCATGTGCAAAAGTTTGCAGACGACACTGCTATCGTGGGTTGCATCAGGAGCGGGCAGGAGGAGGAGTATAGGAAACTAATCCAGGACTTTGTTAAATGGTGCAACTCAAACCACCTACAACTGAACACCAGCAAAACCAAGGAACTGGTGGTGGATTTTAGGAGGCCCAGGCCCCTCATGGACCCCATGACCATTAGAGGTGACTGTGTGCAGAGGGTACAGACCTATAAATACCTGGGAGTGCAGTTGGATGATAAACTGGACTGGACTGGACTGCCAATACTGATGCTCTGTGTAAGAAAGGACAGAGCCAACTATACTTCCTCAGATGGCTGACGTCCTTCAACATCTGCAATAAGATACTGCAGATGTTCTATTAGACGGTTGTGGCAAGCGCCCTCTTCTACGCGGTGGTGTGCTGGGGAGGAAGCATGAAGAAGAGGGATGCCTCACGCCTGGACAAACTGGTGAGGAAGGCAGGCTCTACTGTAAACACGGAGCTGGACAGTTTGACATCCGTGGCAGAGCTACGGGCACTGAACAGGCTCTTGTCAATAATTAAAAATCCATTGCATCCACTGAACAGGATCATCTCCAAACAGAAGAGCAACTTCAGCAACAGACTGCTGTCACTGTCCTGCTCCACTGACAGACTGAGGAGATTGTTCCTCCCCTACACTATGTGACTCGTCAATTCCACACGGTGGGATAAACGTTAATATTATACAAAATTATTGTCTGTTATACCTTCATTGTTATCACTCTTTAATTTAATATTGTTCTTTATCAGTATGCTGCTGCTGGAGTATGTGAATTTCCCCTTGGGATTAATAAAGTATCTATCTATCTATCTATCTATCTGATCAGCACCCAAAAAAATCTATAAGAAACACCCAACAGTGTTCAAGAAGCAAAAACTTTGTTTTGCAGTGTAATCAACAGAGTGCCGTCTGGATGGAACAGTTGAAAGAAAGTATCAGGAGTATTGTGTGGTCGAAGAATTAAGGTGACGGTTAAAAATAAAGTTTTTAACACAGTGGTAAGACCAGCAATGATGTATGTAGCCGAGATATGGCCAGCAAAGGAATGTTGGAGAAATTCGAGATCGATGTGTAGAGTTACAAAAAATGGACAGACTAAGAAATGAGACAATCAGTTATACAAAAAAAGTGGAAGAGATACCTAAAAAAGTACAGGAAAGGGAATTGAAGTGGTATGCACGTGTGATGAGGGAAGAAAATGAATACAGTATATGGGGAAAATAGTGATGGGAGTGGAAATAGAGGGGAAGATAAAGCAAGGGGGGCCAAAAAGGAGAACAGGACAGATAAAGTAAAAGATCAGAAGTAAAAGGGTTTAACTGAGGAAGATGTGCAGGTATTGTACTGTATGCAGAAGGCTGGTCAAACACATTGACCCCACATGAAAATGGGAAAAAATTATAAGGAACAAGACACCTAGGCAATATTAACAGAAAGAGGCACAATTACAATCACGTATATTCTTTCAGTATACGGAAGCTTGTTTCATTATTTCAGAGGCTGCTTCTACCATGTAGTAAAATGCACTTCCACCTCACTCCAGTCACCCAGGGTCAGAGTCATTCCCTTGTGCTCCTTATGTGCAGTCACCGATGAGGAGTCTTCGGTTTTCAGTCTTCATTTTTCTACCAAACATGTAAACTATTCTGGTAATCTATAATTTGGTATGCTTAATAGAGCCTCCAAACAAGGTGACAGTTTACAGGCTCAGCTAGTGTTGTGTCTGTGGTCTGCACCTTTGCCCCCTGCTCTCAGCACTGCAGCCACTGCACATTGAGCTCCTTTTATGCCATCTTCTGCTTGCAGCACAGAGTTGTCATTCTTGCCTCACAGCACCAGGGCCTGCATGAGTTTTGCATGTTATTTGTACAAACCCTCATGTTCACATTTTCCTACACGGAAACTAAGTATATAACTCACTCTGTCAGTTACATAAAATTACAACACCGAATGTAATGCTATTTAAGAAAAAAGAATCACAATATAATTTCAGTATGCATCACTGTATGTTATCACAAGTCAAGGCAGAACATAAATGTTGAAAAAACAGAATAGCAGAGATGAAAGTAGGATCATAAGCAGAATACAGCTCAGTGCTAGGGGCTTAACAGGTTATCATAACTCCACCTACAACAGAATGTGAGCAGACAAGCAAAAAGGAAATGTATTGTTACTTCAAGAAAAATATTTCTTAGAATCTGTGATGACAATTATTTTTAGTTTCCTTTCATTGTCACAAGGTTGCCTCATAAACACGAAAGGCTAATGTTCTTAAATTGAAACCTTTGCAGCTTTAAAGTGTACATATTTGGCAAGTTTTAAGACTTTTTTATTTATCTATTAACCCATGTTTATGTTAGTATCCATTAGAATATACTATTGAACTTTTTTCTTGTGCAAAGAGCAATGACTAGTATCATTTTCAGAGACAACTTAAGTGATTTAATTAAGCAGGAATACAATTGACAGCAGTGGTTTGTGACTGAAGCATCAGTTGTCTGACATCAACGCCAGCCATAACAATAACAATTAAGATGCACAACACAATATTGCAGGGTTAACCTAATATGGTACATGGATTACACTGGAACACTAAAATATCATTTATATTGTAGATAAAGCAATAAAATATGACACTTTTCATTTAATTAAGACATCAACTATATTCCTTTCTCAAGATTTGTATATTTTTTCAATAAATGTCCATACAATAGAACATGAGATGCCATGTGTTCACTTTGTAACCTAATAATATTACTAAAAATTAATTAGTGCTTGCCTTCCCAGGTATCTAATTTGAACACATAAAATTTTAAGGAGCTGATCCATTTTATACCAAGGGAAAATACTAAACAGAATTTTAAAACTGTACAGGTACTATTTCAAAAAATTAACATGTTCTGGCATGGTGATGAACGGTTTGAGTAACAACTCTACAGACAAACACTGGAAGAACAAAATGCTTCTCTAGGTCACCTAGCTGCTAGCAGTTAGAGGGACACTCGGTAATGAAATAACATGTGGTGTAAACCCTATCAGTGCCTAGTGCTGAGCTAAAAAAATGGTGCAAAGTGCTTATTACGGAGTCTGCTTGAACTTCTTTCTCTTAACTGACATAAAGAATCTTGCTGCTGCACAGTGCAAAAAGCACTAAAAAAACACAGAAGGGAAAAACAAAAGACACATGACAAAAATGCCTAAATTCCAGAAAATGAACCTAATTGTTAAAATAACAAAATGAGAAAAAATTAAAAAACAAAATCGTAAAAACTGCACTAACATCCATTCACTTGGGTGTCAGTTCTAGCATGTATTGAATTCACATGTCAACAATTGTAGGTGAAATGTTTGCACATTTTCTCGGCATCCAGGTAGCATTTTATCTAGGAATTCTGGCTTTCCTGCCACACTCTAAAGACATGTAGGATAGGTCAACTAACAACTTTAATCTGCCCCAGTTTAAATGATTGTGGGTGAATGCATCAGTGTGTGGCCTTTGATTAACTGGTGCCCTAATAAGGGCTGCTTCCTGCTTTGTTCAGAGATGCTATCAAGATATAATCATGTCCCATTTTTAATTGAATTAAGCAGTTTTTGAAAAGATAAACACATTAGACTGGTCTTTTTCTTATTACAATCCTCTCTGTACTCTGTGCTGGCATTTTAAGTATATTTATTATTTTATGTAATATGCTTCAAAATACCTTTACCATTAAGTAAAAAAAAAAATAGCAATAGCAACTATTTTATGCTACTTATTAGTTAAGGTTGAATAATGTAACCTGTTTGTTCCTTTATAACAGGCACACTTTTTTTTTCAAGAGATTGGGTAGATGCAGCTAAATGTAAATGCCAAGGTACAGATAAGCAAAGAAAAATAAACTATTTAGAAATGTTTCATAAATGATTGCAATGGCTAATTAAAATAAAAGGCTACTCACTATTTACAATGTAATATGTACTATATTTTATTATAGAGATAAACACAAAAACAACCTAACAAAACATAACAAATTATGAAATACACACAGAATATGAGGCCTCAGTGTATTTTAAATAAACCATAGACTTTTGCAATCACAGAGATATGAGAACAACTAGCAAATAAAAGTGTTTTGAAATAAATTCCACTGTTAAAAACAACATCTGTGAACAAAACTGTTGTGTTGCAGGTATATTTTAAAAAGAGATTATTGGCAAACAAAATAAAACAAAAGTTAAATCTTGTGCACAATAAGTTAATGAAGCATCATACTGGAAAATGCTTATTAACTGAACATTCTGGAATGAACCAGCAAATAATCACTGGGTAACTAGCACTTTCAATAAGGATGTTGTCATCTTGTTTCCTTAATAGGATTCTTCTGTTTATAGCACATTTTCTTAGTCTAGTTTGTACAATAATCAAAGAAACTGGACTAGCAAAGAGTGCAAGACTGGTTCCTTTCAGGACAGCACAGTTCATGGCTAGGTGTACTGAAGCATGTGTCACATTTTCAGCTTTTTAAACAATGGCTATTCACTACTGACACTTAAAACAAATAAAATAGCTATTAATCTATTACAATTGTCATATTCTCCAGTTGTTCTAGACTTTGTTTTGGCTTAACTGACAATCTCAATTAACCCCAACCTATACTTATAGATCATTTTCTATTTTGTGCTCAGATGTCTGCCTAACAAGAATATAAATAATTAAATTACCAGAAATACACCATTTTAATGCAAAGATGTTTCATTAAACAAAAGACTACACTAAAGAATATTAGAACTACTAATAAGTTGCCATCCGTATGAACTCTAGCACTGTTTTTCTTGTTTGTGCCATACAGCTACCATTGATTTTAGTAATGTGAATTCACATACATTTGTGGATTCAACAATATCCTTCCTTAATTACTCAGAAAACATGATTGTGGTACCCAGGTAGGGGTCACTTTCTCTCTCTCCCAAATCATATTTGGCCACATTAACATTTTCTACTTATTTCAACAAATCATTTCCTGCAGTCTTTATCAACATTACTGACTAATGTTACATTGTTGCCTAAATGTATATTACTGACTCTACAGGAGACAACAAGAAAATGATCACTGAAAACGTGTCACACTTATAATTACATAATCTCACTATGTTAAAAATAATATGACAAATCTGAAAAAACCGCTATGATTCAGTTACTTCAGTTAGGTAAAAAAAAAAAAATAACTATAAATTCATTTAAATTGTAGTCACAATGTTTTCTCTCAACTCTGAATATGAAATAGAAAGCCAGAATCACTATGATATGGGCAAAGGAATGTGGGCAGAGCAAGTGCAAGTGAAGAGCACAGTGCTGGAAAGAAGGTGAAAGACACAGCAAACCCAATGATGTACGTAAATGCAAGAATAAACAATTGGCTTTCTTTGCTTGTGCTACTTAAAGATGCTGACACACATTTGAGGAAAAAATTGATGCGAGTACAGCAGAAAAGAAATGCATGTGCACATACCGAAATTTCCTAAACGGTGTCTAGTTCATGGTCAAATCTCACATTCCATCCATCCTTCCAGTTTTAGCATGGTACAATGCCAGATGTGTGTCAGCATATTTTCTGCTTCCCATGTCAAACTGACGGTAGTTGTGTATTTCATACAATGACAGCTTTGCCACTATATTAGATGCTTGGCACAATTCATGGATAACTACCTAGCAGTATGTGTGAGAAAGAAAGGAAGAATGTAACTATTGATGAACAGTTATTAATAAAATGTTGTTTCCCTTTCATTCAGAAAAAGTCAAGGAAACCTGACAAATCTGGAATCAACTTTTCAATAGCTGCTGGTGTGAATAACAAATCTCTCTATTATAAAAAAAAGCGAGCGGCAGAGACGCCAAGTGGCTGGAGTATAGCACGCCCGTTTGGGGGGGTATAGGGGTTAGGGGGGGTTTGGGATGGGGTAGGCAAGTGAAGCGAGCAGGGGGCAAAGCCCCCTAGTACATACTAATCATTATTCCCTCTTTGGAATATTACTAAACATACTAAACACTAGTCCCTCTTTGCTGCTCTGGTGACTTACTGAGTATATCACAGGCAATGGAAATAATGTTACTGCTGAGGATATTTTCACATCACCTTCCCCAGCAAAGAACCTATCTGCCTAAAGGACAAGCCTGATCCATACAGTGAACATAAACCACCTCCTGCGCGCCTAATGAAAGCAGAACAAGAGATTGTCAAGGCAGCACCAACTGTGAAACAGTAGAAATTAGTGCTAGGAGAGACAATGTACAGTTTATGTAACAAAAACAACTATGCTAAGTGACATTTTCTTGGCAAATAAGCTACTTGTCAAAAACAGAAGCCTGCTCCCAACCAAACTGTAAACAAAGTAAGATGGGGCTGTCATGCCACTAAGAAAGGCAACACAAGAGTTGGTCAAGGAGGCAGATAAAAAAACAAACAACAATACAACAAAATAAATGTGAATAAAGAGTCACCAGTTTCTGTGTGTTTCTCACTGGCTCTGAGGCCAAGGTTATGTGCTGGTATCCAAAAGGTTGCCGGTTTGAATCCACATTACCGCAAAAGGGGATTCTACACGGCACAGGCTCTTAACCTGCAATTACTCCAGGGGCACCGTACAATGCGTTATATGAAAACTAACAAATTCCTAACAGAAGAAATTGTACAAGGCTGTAAAAAAAAGAAAAAAAAGATGGTTGTGGCCTGCTAATGTGAACAATTTTAAAAATCAATCCATTACATCACTTGCTGTAGGCATATATATTATGCGCACTACAACAATATGGGTAAAATTTTTAAAAAACACTTATAAAGAAAAATAATTTAAAAAATTAAATAAATAATTTATTACTTTATGTTAAAAGCAGATTGAAAAGTGTTATTTTGCTTGCTAAAGCAGTTTCATGTCTAGAAACAGGTGGCTTTGCAAACACTCTCGACACAGCATCCTATATTTATCGCTCCTGGCAGAACAATACAATTCAGTTGGTAAGATGCAAACACAATCACAATAAACAAAAGAAAACAGTTTAAAAAGTTGTCACAGCTGTGACTGCAAGAGTGGTTAAAGAAAATGTCAAACATTTTTGCTGACTGCTGATGTAGACTGCTCTGTAATAAGTCTACACATCATGTGCCAGTTACAGATGTTTAAATATGCACAAAACTATGAGTATAGTTGTAAATTTGTTTAACTATTTTCCACTATTTCCAAAAGCAAAGAAAAAAAGTTTCTACATCATTATTTTATGTGTACAGACTGAAGTCGACTGTTTTGCTTTTCACTAATATATTGTAATTATAAACACAGAAGCTGTTTCTCCTGGCAACACTACAATCTTAGAAACCTCATTTTATGCCAACGTTCAAAGTTTAAAAATGTGAATACAAACAAGAAGCTTTGTAGAAAGAAATTATTTACTTTTATATCCACTTATGCTGTTTTAGGCTTTCCATGTAGGTCGGGGGTAGTGCAGTAGGAATGTGCTATCAGGAAACCAACCTGATTAGCTATTAGTGATAACAAAAGGACTTAGAAACCACCTGGCATAGCCTCTGCAGTTACACTCTGAAAAAATGTGTGGCAGTTCTAGTGTTTAGGAAGGCACAAGTTGAAAAAGATCAAATGAATAAATAATACCAAGTTTGAAAAGCAAATAACACTGAATGATACTAAGCAAAAAGGAAACCAGATAACATCATTTTCACAGATTTCCAGGTGCAGAATTCAGTACACTACAATCATCCATCTGCATTACAAAAAATACTACTACGCGGTGAAATTCGCAACTGAACTTTTTTCTAAAATAATCGGGGGCGACTTTAAAGCAGAATCTGAGATAGCAGCGGCTTACCGCGTACGCGGATCAAACACCGTCAGACCCCGACCAAAATCTTTTATAGTCCGTTTTGAACGATTATCATTTAAGTTAGAGGTGATGGAACTCCTCAGGAAAAAAAAGGAAGATATTATATATGAAGATTGCCACATTCGCGTCTTCCTGACTTCTCTCCAGCAACAGCTATCAAGCGCGCCGCTTCTATAATATTAAACAGCGGCTACGGCAAGCCAATGTCAAATACGGCCTCCTGTATCCGGCAAAACTGAAAGTGGAATGGCAGGGGCATTTCTATGTTTTCGCTAGCAAGGAGGAGGCAGAAAATGAGTTAAGAAAGCTGATCCCGGGACTATTCTGATACATAATTGTGAGTCATGGCGGTAAATGATAAAGCTAGGATTAATAATCTACTGTCTGATCTATTTGTTTTTAAAATACGGGTTTTTTATCAGCATATATTCTCATATTCTTATATTATTATTACTTACTTATTACTTATCATTACTTAGTATTACTAGGGCTAAATGTTTGTGTTTTATTGTGCTTAATTACGTTTTCCTCCTCTTTTTTTTTTTTTTTTCTTTTCTAATTATTTCATGTGTACCCTAAATGAGACTGTTCAATATCATACCCTTGGTTTGCTGTTATTGCTATTACTGCATTAAGACTTGTTATGCTTGTTTTGGACACATCTTTAACACCATCACCTGGGTTTATTATCTGGGGATATCATCTTAATGCACTAAAATTGATGAAGATTATATGTATGTATGTATGTATGTATATATATATATATATATATATATATATATATATATATATATATATATATATATTATATGTATATATATATATATATATATATATATATATGTATATATGTATATATATATATATATATATATATATATATATATATTAAGTGCAAAATTCTTTTCTTTTTCTTTTTCCTCTTTTAAAGACTATATTGGTAACAGATATCTCTATCTTTTAACCTTAAAGCGCCACTGCATGGGGGCTTGATGTGCTTTGGGCGTGCTCTGTCTCTGGGTATGTCAGAGGACTGGGACTGCATGAAGTGGGTTTTAGCCTCACCTGGGGAGGCAAAAAGGGAGGGTGGGGGTTAAGGGGAAGAGAAAGAGAGCAGGCTTGATCTATATCTAATCTATCATCTCAATCTTTATAATTATAACTATCAACGTAATAATAAGCTGCATGGCAACAACTCTTGGGGGAATAGGAAATTAAGACCTAAACTATTTCACTTCCAGTTAAGACTATAATATGACACCAAAAACTCAGAATCAGTGTCTCCATGATGGGACAGTTAACTTCGTAAGCTGGAATGTTAAAGGCCTGAATCACGAATTAAAGAGAAAGAAAGTACTTTCTCACCTAACAGGTCTAAATGCTAAAATAGTATTTTTACAGGAAACCCACTTACTAAGTAAGGATCAGTTCCGGAAGCAAAAGACTGGACTGGCCAAATGTTCCATTCTAGTTTTACAAAGAAAACTAGAGGGGTGGGAATTCTCATACATAGAACAGTACCATTTGTAGCATCAGATGTAGTATTGGATCCTGAAGGGAGATATGTGATGGTCATGGGAGACTTATCTAACTGTAAAATGATTTTGATAAATGTTTATGCACCTAATGTTGATGATAAGGAATTTATACAAAATTTATTTGCATCCATTCCCAATCTGAACACTCATAAACTTATAATGGCTGGGGACTTTAATTGTGTTCTAAATCCACTTTTAGATAAGACTTCCTCCACAAGGGAACGCAACTAACACCGCAAAGATAATTACAAAGTTTATAACTGATCACAACTTATCAGATCCCTGGAGGTTTTTAAACCCAAATTCAAGAACATATTCTTTCTACTCACCAGTACATCATTGCTACTCAAGGATTGATTACTTCTTTATAGATAATAACTTCTTGCCTAAGATTAAATCTTGTAAATACGATGCTATTGTTATTTCAGACCATGCTCCGATGATCTTGGAGCTGAAATTACTAAGCCCCATACACTCACCCGCAGATGGCGTCTCAATCCGCTTCTATTAGCTGACGAGAATTGTACTGAATTTATATCCAAACAAATTGAATTCTTTCTAGAGACAAATACATCCCCTGAGATCTCTGCAGGAATACTCTGGGAAACTCTTAAGGCCTTCTTAAGAGGACAGATTATCTCATATCTTTCCCACAGAAATAAATCCGAAGCGAAGAAAGTAGCAGAGATAAAAGCGAAATTACTAAAATAGATGAAGAACATGCCAGACTACCAAGCGAGACTCTACATAAGAGGAGGCAGGCTCTACATTCAGAATTAAACCTCTTGACAACTAAAGAAACCGAACAACTAATTTACAAATCCAGACATCATTATTATGAACATGGAGAGAAAGCTAATAAGCTTTTAGCGCAACAAATTCACAAGCAAGAAGTGCATAGCGCAATCTCGGTAATTACTAACACGAATGGAGATAAAATCATCGAACACAAAAATATAATGTACACTTTTAGAGACTACTATAAATCCCTATATACTACTGAGTTTAAAGAAGACAATATACAATCTAATGCATTTCTGGATAAATTACAGATACCACAAATTGACGCTATTAGTGTGGAGGAGCTCGATAAACCTCTGTCATTATCAGAATTACTGGATGCTATAAAGTCACTCCAAGGTGGAAAAGCAGCAGGCCCTGATGGCTACCCTGCAGAGTTTTACAAGAAATTCTCCGCTCAGCTAGCTCCCTCCTATTAGCAACATTT
Organism: Polypterus senegalus; assembly: GCF_016835505.1. Taxonomy (NCBI): domain Eukaryota; kingdom Metazoa; phylum Chordata; class Cladistia; order Polypteriformes; family Polypteridae; genus Polypterus; species Polypterus senegalus. Next base: position 62,278 of record NW_024386452.1, read on the forward strand.
ACAGAAGCCAGAGATAACCAATCTCTTCCACAAACCTTTCGCCAAGCACTAATCACTGTCTTTCCAAAACAAAATAAGGACTTATTACAATGTGCATCATACAGACCAATTTCACTTCTGAATAACGACGTTAAAATACTCTCTAAAATCATAGCTAGAAGGATGGAGAAAGTGCTCCCTCAATAATATCACAAGACCAAACTGGATTTATTAGGGGCCGACACTTATCTTCAAATCTTCGACGCCTGTTTAATGTAATATACTCACCAACTAAATCAAACACCCCAGAAATATTATTATCATTGGATGCAGAAAAGCATTCGACATGATTGAATGGAAATACCTTTTACTATTTTGGAGAAGTTTGGGTTTGGCCCAACATTTGTGCATGGATTAAATTACTGTATACTAACCCAGAAGCTTCAGTTTGCATCAATAACATTTGCTCAGACTACTTTAAACTAGAACGTGGCACAAGACAAGGATGCCCTTTGTCACCACTGCTGTTTGCAATTGCCATTGAACCACTGGCAATACATTGTCGAAATACTGATCAGATAAAGGGGATTAGCAGAGAAGGACTGGAACAGAAAATCTCATTATATGCAGATGACATGGTACTGTATATATCGGACCCAGAAAATTCTGTGCCTGCAGTCTTAGCAGCACTCACAGAATTTCAAAAGCTCTCTGGTCTCAGAATTAATCTGAATAAAAGTGTACTCTTTCCGTGAATTCAAGCATATAATATTAGATTAGACACCCTTCCTTTTATCATTGCAGAACAGTTTAAATACCTCGGGGTAAACATCACAAGTAAACATAAAGCTCTTTATCAACAAAATTTGTCGTCTGTATGGAAAAAATTAAACAAGACTTGCATAGATGGTCAACCCTTCATCTCACACTAGCTGGAAGAATTAACACTGTTAAGATGAATATTCTTCCTAAGCTCCTTTTTATTTCAAAACATACCAATATACATTAATAAATCGTTCTTTAAGCAATTAGATTCAACAATAACCTCATTTATTTGGAATTCTAAACATCCACGCATCAAAAGAGCGACCCTACAAAGACAAAAGGCAGAAGCCGGCATGGCTCTACCTAACGTCCAGTTTTATTACTGGGGCAAATATACAGTCGATAAGAACCTGGACACAAATAGAAGAACATACACAGGCATGGACCGCAATAGAAGTAAAATCCTGCAGTACTTCTTTGTATTCCTTGCTTTGTGCTCCAATAAACACACGTTATCGGCAATACACTAATAACCCAATTGTGCTCCACTCACTTAGAATCTGGAACCAATGTAGAAAGCATTTTAAGACGGAGAAGCTTCTTTCTGTGGCACCCTGCAAAAGAACCACCTCTTTCAACCCTCACAAACATATGCAGTTTTTAATATCTGGAAAAAATTTGGAATTAACCTGCTTAGAGATCTTTATATAGACAACGTCTTTGCATCCTATGAACAATTACATTCCAAATTTAACATTCCAGCTACAAATTTCTTTCACTATCTTCAAATCAGGAACTTTGTTAAACAGAACCTTCCAGATTTTCCTCATCTTGCACCCTCATCCACGCTGGAAAAATTATTGCTCAATTTCAAGGAGTTAGACTCCATCTCTACAATATATAAAATCCTTTTACAATCCCTTCCTTTCAAAGATCCAAGAGGACACTGGGAAAATGACCTCTCAATTAATATATCAGAAAAGGAGTGGAAAGTAGCAATGCAGAGAATTCACTCAAGCTCCATATGCGCAAAGCATACAATTATACAACTCAAAATTATATATCGAGCACATCTGTCTCGACTAAAACTCTCAAAATGTTTCCAGGGCATGATCCAACCTGCGAAGCGTTGCAACCAAGCCCCAGCCTCACTAGGTCACATGTTCTGGGCCTGCTCCAAATTAACATTATTCTGGACAAAAATTTTAATTACCTCTCAGACAGTCTTGGACTCACAATCCCTCCTAACCCATTAACAGCTGTGTTTGGGGTTCTTCCAGAGGGTCTTAAAGTGGAGAAAGACAAACAAACTGTGATTGCATTCACTACACTGTTGGCACGCAGACTTATTCTGATAAACTGGAAGAACCCAAACTCTCCTCTTTTAAGTCAGTGGGAAACTGATGTGTTATATTATTTAAAATTGGAAAAAATCAAATACTCAGTTAGAGGATCTGTGCAGACTTTTTTCAAAACATGGCAGGATCTAATCAGTAATATTTTGAAATGATTTTATAAAGCACAGAGAATTTGTTGATTTAGGTATTTTTAAAAGCCTTAAATTTTACACCGTTTGGCTTGCTCTCTCTCTCAAGGGTGGGGATCGATCTGTTCTTAGCATAATTCTTTTTTTTTGTAAAACCTTGATTGCTATGTATTGATTGTAATAAAATTAATAAATAAATAAATAAAAAAAAAAAAAAAAAAAATACTACTACGGAATGACAAACATATACAGAGAAAATTTGCTATTTTTAAATAGAATCCCTGAAGCCTATGAAAAAACTCGTAATCCTGGGCCACCTTAAATTTCTTCACACCTCTCCAACAGCGTCTTTTGTTTTGTAATGTGTAGATCAGCACAAGCAGCAAGCAGCCTGCTGTCTCATCCACCCCACTGCCGCAGTCAACTTGGGCAAAAGGTTCTCCCAGCTCAAGTCTTGTTTATCTCGGTGTGATGCGCCTGTAGTTGTATAAAGTAAATAATATATCGGTATTTTGAACATATGAACTTCATGTGTGTTTTGTGTCTACAACAATTTAATTAAATGTAGGATGACAGGAAATGTGAGAAACGCATTATGTTTTTTAGTGGCAACGAAAGAGGGAAGTATGAAAGCTTCCATAGAAAAATGTCCATTTAAGAATGAAAAGAAACAAAAGACCCTGTGCAGTTAAACAAATGTCTGGTATAGAGCACCTGAAAAAAGAGAGGACAATAACTTACCCCTAGAAGCCAGGAAGCCTGAAGCGTGAAGTGCAAGTGATTAACAAACAGGACCACATCCATGACTGGAATACACTCAATCTTTACTGACCAAATAATGCTTATGCTACAAACCTAAGAAAGTCCAGGTTGCTTTCAGAAATGTGACAGTGTATTCTGTGTTTTTCTTCCCTTTTTTTTTTTTTTTTTTTTAATTATAGCGCAGAGTTTCTTCTTGCCTATTTGTCTACTACGTGTGCAATGCTGTTGTTTAAATATATTAAGGATATATTCAGGCATGGGAGGCAACTTGTTTTCAATCCTATTTTTTGTAAAAATGTATCTATTTGTATGGAATGATTAAAATGAAATTAATAAAATTTAAAAAAAAAATACTAAGGATATGGATCTTTTAACAACACAAGTGAGTGGCAGCAGTAATTAAAATTAAAACCATTGGGTCTATCGGGTGTGCAGTTTGTTGTGTCTGACAACATTCCAGATGCTAGCGTGGATTTTCACAACTGGGGTTCACAACCGTAACAGCAGACTGAGATGCTAAACACGGTGGGGCAAAAACAAAGGTGAGGGGACCTGCACTATTTATTAACATCAGAGGGTGTAACCCAGGGCACGTAACAGTTAACGAAACAATCTTCTTTCTGTTAGGACATTGAATTGTTAGCAGTGGGTGTCCATTCATACTACATGCCCAGGGAGTTTTCTCACATCGTTGCAGTTGTTCTTTACAGTTGCACTGACAAGCTGAATAGGCGAGCAGGATCTGTGGTTGGCATGGCAATGGACTCTTTAGTGACAATGGCAGACAGGAGAACACAATGCAAGCTGCTGTCTCCTATCGACAATTAGCATCACCACACCATATACCACCAGAGTTAAGCAGAGCAGTTTGTTTAGTGGTAGGCTGCTTTCACAGATATGGAAAGATACAAAAAATCTTTTGTTGCCCAGAGCCATTAGACTCTTTAACTCTTCCCAACAGGGACGGGTCATTGAGTTCTGGGCTTGATGATTCTTCTCTGCTCTTGTGGTGACTACCTCATAAGCTATATTAACTATGTATAACAGCTAATATTTATTGGTTGTTACTGTATAGTGCAACCTTTTTCATAATGTGTCACTTTAAACATGTTACCCAATTAGCATAAACCATGTCACTTAATTATCTGTCACTTTAATATTATGTGCCACCTGTCACCGGTGTTAGTATTATTTTCACAATTCCTATTGTACTGGCATTATTGTATGCACTATCCATATTACCTGTATTGGACTGTAAGATTCCAATCCCAGTGTACTCTCATTGTATTTGACAGCGTGTACTTACTTAATGTTAGTTGTATATTATTTACTTTAATATTTGTATCTAACTTGGTACAATTCTTGGCTACTTGTAATTACAAACCGGATTCCAAAAAAGTTGGGACACTATACAAATCATGAATAAAAACTGAATGCAATGATGTGGAGGTGCCAACTTCTAATATTTTATTCAGAATAGAACATAAATCACGGAACAAAAGTTTAAACTGAGAAAATGTATCATTTTAAGGAAAAATATGTTGATTCAGAATTTCATGGTGTCAACAAATCCCCAAAAGTTGGGACAAGGCCATTTTCACCACTGTGTGGCATCTCCCCTTCTTCTTACAACACTCAACAGACGTCTTGGGACTGAGGAGACCAGTTTCTCAAGTTTAGAAATAGGAATGCTCTGCCATTCTTGTCTAATACAGGCCTCTAACTGTTCAATCGTCTTGGACCTTCTTTGTCGCACCTTCCTCTTTATGATGCGCCAAATGTTCTCTATAGGTGAAAGATCTGGACTGCAGACTGGCCATTTCAGTACCCGGATCCTTCTCCTACGCAGCCATGATGTTGTGATTGATGCAGAATGTGGTCTGGCATTATCTTGTTGAAAAATGCAGGGTCTTCCCTGAAAGAGATGACGTCTGGATGGGAGCATATGTTGTTCTAGAACCTGAATATATTTTTCTACATTGATGGTGCCTTTCCAGACATGCAAGCTGCCCATGCCACACGCACTCATGCAACCCCATACCATCAGAGATGCAGGCTTCTAAACTGAGCGTTGATAACAACTTGGGTTGTCCTTGTCCTCTTTGGTCCGGATGACATGGCGTCCCAGATTTCCAAAAAGAACTTCAAATCGTGACTCGCCTGACCACAGAACAGTCTTCCATTTTGCCACACTCCATTTTAAATGATCCCTGGCCCAGTGACAACGCCTGAGCTTGTGGATCTTGCTTAGAAATGGCTTCTTCTTTGCACTGTAGAGTTTCAGCTGGCAACGGCAGATGGCACGGTGGATTGTGTTCACTGACAATGGTTTCTGGAAGTATTCCTGAGCCCATTCTGTGATTTCCTTTACAGTAGCATTCCTGTTTGTGGTGTAGTGTCGTTTAAGGGCCCGGAGATCACGGGCATCCAGTATGGTTTTACGGCCTTGACCCTTACGCACAGAGATTGTTCCAGATTCTCTGAATCTTCAGATGATGTTATGCACAGTTGATGATGATAGATGCAAAGTCTTTGCAATTTTTCGCTGGGTAACACCTTTCTGATATTGCTCCACTATCTTTCTGCGCAACATTGTGGGAATTGGTGATCCTCTACCCATCTTGGCTTCTGAGAGACACTGCCACTCTGAGAAGCTCTTTTTATACCCAATCATGTTGCCAATTGACCTAATTAGTGTTTATTGGTCTTCAAGCTCTTCGTTATGCTCAAATTTACTTTTTCCAGCCTCTTATTGCTACTTGTCCCAACTTTTTTGGGATTTGTTGACACCGTGAAATTTTGAATCAACATATTTTTCCTTTAAAATGATACATTTACTCGGATTAAACGTTTGATCTGTCATCTACGTTCTATTACAAATAAAATATTGACATTTGCCATCTCCACATCATTGCATTCAGTTTTTTATTCACAATTTGTTTAGTGTCCCAACTTTTTTGGAATCCGGTTTGTAAATTTCCCTCAGGATAAATAATGTATCTCTCTATATATCTATCTTAATGATGCAGTATCCCCAGTGATTAAATATCAGTTGAGCAGCAAGTAACATGAAAAACAATAAGTTACTTAGAGATGTGATACGCCACCAGCTGATTTATAGTAACAGCAGGACACATAGTAGGCACTGAGCTGCACTTTGTGGACAATGTTGAGATAACGTTTCAGTAACTGCAGGCTGTTTTATGTAAAATTATGGATGAAACATGAGACAGCCATTGAAGTCTGTGTGTACCAGAAGAGGAGGCAAACCGAGATGTGTCACCCTACAAGATGTCTGGGATTATGTCTAGGTCGAAGAAAATCAATTAGGAATACTTTGAGAGGATTAGAGAAATCTTAAATGTATTTATTTACTAGCTATGTTACCCAATTTTGCACAGGAAATTTTCTAAGACAATGGGCCTCAATTGTTGTGTCAGTTAATCAAATATATCCAAATTACTATGTAACTAACTGAGTACTTTTCTTTATACGATATTAGCAAGGTTTTTTTGATTATTATTAGTTCACTAGAGTGACTTACTCTTGAACATGCTACATATATTTGCCCTAAAGTAAAACATTTGTTCCAGTTCCTGCTTTTCCTATGACTGACCTTGGCGTTTCTTGACGGTCATCGCAAAGCACAGTTTCACAGAAGATTGCATTCATTTTAAGTCAAACAGGTAAAATAATGGGAATTTGGGGTATAAATATAACTTCATCATGTAGCACGTCCTGTAAAAATAGTAGTTTTAATTTACATAGCACAAGCATTGAACATTTTAAGCATTGTATGGAAAAGAACAGGTGAAAAGAATAATACAGTGAACTACATAAAGCATACACTTCAGAAAGCTTTTATAGTTGTTGGTGTTTGTGTGGAAGAGACTGTAGCAGGATTTTGTAGTACAGAACATCACCAAAAGTGACAATCATGAAAAATTATTTAAAGTTGATTCATGCAAAGCTAAATACTGCTGAAAGTCTCAATTCAAATATGCTGTTCACAGTAACAGACGTGCATGCTTGGCCAAGTGCATCACATCTCCACTGTCCCCCTACCAGAATATCGCTCAGTAGATTAAGTTAAATCTGTTTTGTTTAGTGAAAGAGTTTGCAATAGTGAAATTTACTAAAAACAGGAATATGAGAGTTTTGGAGCGTAGAAGGAAAGAAAGGTAGATTGCAACATAAAGTTTTGGCAACACTGCATACACTGGGTTTGACAACAAATTTCTCAGAATAGGGTCTACCTTAAAAAAATAAAGGGGAAACGGGTCTTATGTAAATACAACATGTATAAATGAAATCCAAGCTGAGATAAAAAGACAGACTCTAAAATAAATGCAATAATGCAGCAAGACTATGAAATTGTCATTCCAAAGTTGGGGAAAAAAAAAAACGCTGTATGATGCTCATACAGTAATTAAACTTTGTGAGAACTGATGAAATTATCTGGAGCAACAAACTGGCTGATGGGAATTGTAGTCCCCAAATCGCATACAGTTTGCAAATAAAATAGGGGTGTGTACATTACTGGATCAGTTGAATGTAACTGACTATGTTTACAGTCACAGCACCTGTCAATAGTGCATAGCGCGTTTGCTAAGCATGTCTTCTTTGAGCTTTACTAAACTTTACTCCTCTTTCTTCATTTCTGCAGAAAGCATTAATTTGCATAAAGTAGTATACCCCATTTCTCACTAGGATTGCTGTCAGCAATGCAGAGACACAGTACATAAGAATGCTCCACTCACCATAGCACTATTAATGACAAATATCAACAAACAGAAAAAACACGTCACTAATTTTCTTTTTTCTACAATGTCACCAGATTTCAATTAAAAACATCAAGGCATTTTTGAGATTTTGGGGTATTAAGTTTTCTATTGTGGATTTTGTAACCCCTAAATACTGAAATATCAAAATATCCTTTCTTAAATCAGTAACTACTTGCCTAGATGTATCACCCTGCCAAAAAAAAGTGTTTTTTTTTTTGTTTTTGATGAGTGAGTAAAACTTTGCATTATATATATATATATATATATATATATATATATATATATATATATATATATATATATATATATATATATATATATATATACACATATACATACACTTACACACACACCTGCTTGCTTTGCTCGCCAACCCCCAAGCCTGCGCTACGTGCTAGCCTCTTTGTGCTTCTGCCGCTCGCATATGGGGATACGAATGTACAATTTAAAACAGATTTTTATTTTCATGGGAATTGTTACATATGCATCAACGCAACGTATAACTGCCCGTGACTGAATTTCATTTCTTTCTCTCTATGAAATAAAACATTCAACTCAACTTTTTCAAATGTTTGGCTCTGTGATTTGTTAATTGTCTTTGCAAAAGCTATTCTAACATTTTAATACAAATGGCATATCAAGATCTCCTTTGTTGTCGAATGTAATCCGCGGAAGAAGTATTACATTACCTTTCTTTGATACACCCTTCTTTCTCCAGTAATTTGTGCATTGGAAGACCTGACGTTGTTAACAGTTGTAGATAGTCTTCGGGATATTGTAAGTTGTTGGTTTCATCTTCCGCACGATCACCACCAACTGTTTCAGCATAGTCTATTGATACCCATTTAACAAATCTGCCGTGTAACCGATTAACATTTTTGGATGCATTTAACCAATTTTCTGTGTCATTTCTCGTTGTTGGAGGACTGTGGTCTTGTTTGAAAATGTTTGAGAGGAGGGCGTGACTTGAAAAAATCTCAAGGCAAAAGTCCCGTCTCGTGGGTCTTGAAAAAATCTCTCTTCCAAAAAGTCGTCTCCAAAAAGTCTCATGAAGTTGAAGAATTATTTTATATAAGAGATATATATATATAGATATATATATATATATATATATATATATATATATATATATATATATATATATATATATATATATATATATATATATATATATATATATATATATATATATATATATATATATATATATATATATATATATACATATACTCATACTCAAAAAAAAACGCCCCTTTTCAGGACTGTGTATTTCAACAATAATGTTTTAAAATCCAAATAACTTTACAGATCTTCATTGTAAAGGGTTTAAACAATGTTTTCCATGCATGTTCAATTAACCATAATCAATTAATTAACATGCACCTGTGGAATGGTCATTAAGACCTTAGCAGCTTACAGAAAGTAGGCATTTAAGGTCACAGTTCTAAAAACGCAGGACACTAAAGAGACTTGTCTACCGACTGTGAAAAACACCCAAAGAAAGATGCCCAGGGTCCCTGCTCATCTGCGTGAAGCGTGCAATAGGCATGCTGCAGGAGGCATGAGGACTGCTGATGTGGCTAGGGCAATAAATTGCCATGTCCGCACTGTGAGACGCCTAAGACAGCGCTACAGGGAGACAGGAAGGACAGCTGATCATCCTCGCAGTGGAAGAGCCCGGATCTCAATCCCATTGAGCACGCCTGGGACCTGTTGGATCGCAGGGTGAGGGCTAGGTCATTCCCCCAGAAATGTCCAGGAACTTGCAGGTGCCTTGGTGGAAGAGTGGGGTAACATCTCACAGCAAGAACTGACAAATCTGGTCCAGTCCATGAGGAGGAGATGCACTGCAGTACTTCAAGCAGCTGGTGGCCACACCAGATACTGACTGGTACTTTTGATTTTGAGCCTCCCTTCATTCAGGGACACATTGTGAAACATTTTTAGTTTATGTCTTATGGTGTTGACTCTTTTACTGTTCATACAAATATTTACACATTAAGTTTACTGAAAGTAAAACAGTTGAAAGTCAGAGGACGTTTCTTTTTTTCTGAGTATATATATATATATATATATATATATATATATATATATATATATATACAGTAATCCCTCCTCGATAGCGGGGGTTATGCGTTCCAGACCCCCCCGCGATGGGTGAAAATGCGCGAAGTAGAAACCATATGTTTCTATGGTTATTTTTAAATATTTTAAGCCCTTATAAACTCTTCCACACTGTTTATAAATATTCCCCGCAGAGTTATACAGCATAATCCCTTTGTATTCGCTTAGATATTAGGTAAGATTCATTGAAATTATGTATATAAACACACTGTTTATATACAGTAAAACCTAAATATTTTAAAGATATTGAGTGTCTCCGATATCACATGTTACAGCCATTACGATAGACATGGCACCAGCAATAAATACGTACAATGCAACAAAAATAGTATACAGTAAATGTGTGTACAGTGACACTAAAAGTACTGTAAGTAGAAAATTAATTATGGTTACTCACCAACAATGTCTAAAAGCCCCGGGGGGTTGGAAAAACCCCGGCTTAAAGATTTGGGAAAGGGGGGCTTTAAAAGGGAGAAAAAAGGAAAAGGATTAAGGTTTTGGGAAATTTCTTTTTTCCTTTTTTTTTTTTTTTTTAAAAAAAAAAAAAAAGGGAAGGGGCCCGGATTAATTTTAATTAAAATTTAATTTATATATATTCCCCCCAGAAATTTCCGGAAAGTCCCGGGGGAAAGGGGGAACCCCCCGCGAAGGGTTTGGTAAAAGTAGAAAAATGCAGGGCAAAACTTTTAAAGGGGCCCCAAACTCCTTCCCCCTTTTATTTTATTCTTCAGGGAACAGGAAAATTTTTGTTTTGTTTTAGGTTTATTTAAGTTCTTTAAAATTTTTAAAAACACATTGTTTAAAAATAAAAAATTTAAAAAACCTAAATATTTTAAAAATATTAATTATATATATTTATGTTTAATTCCTATAGCAGGGCCCAGACCCCAAAAGGGTGAAAAATGTTACAAGTAAAATTTGTTTCAGGTTATTTTTAAAATTTTAAAGGTTATAAACCCTTTACACTTTTTAAAAAATTTCCCCCAATTAACAATAATTTTTATTTTTTAAATTAAGGAAGTTTTCCTTGAAAATTGGGGGATTTAAACCCCTGTTTTTTCATTTTAAAACCAAAATTTTTAAAGAATTACCCGACACCTTTTTACACCATTTCCATAAATTTTGGCACCGGAAAAAGGAAATGCAAAATAGATCTTAAATTTTTCCTCCCTTTTTAAAATAAAAAAATTAGGTTTTTCCCAAAAAATAAAACTTTTCCCTTTTCCAATAAAAAGGGTTTTTTATTTTACGGCCCCAAAGGAGACCTTAACCCCTTAAAAGGGGCCCACTTTGAAAAGGAAAAGCCCCAAAAAGGAGCCAACCCCAAAACCCCCAAAAAAAACAGTTATCCGACTACCGAGGCGACTTCCTTTTTTTCACCAAAAAAAAGGGCAGGCAGAAACTTAATTTTTTCTCTTTTTTTGGGCTTTAAAATTCCAAAAAAACCCCTTTTCCCCCGGTTTTGTTGGTTAGGCCTTCCAGTAAAATCCGCCATTGAAGGGCCCCTTTGAAAAAGAAAAAAAAGGGCAAACCAACGAAAAAGTATTTTAAAAAGAAAAGACAATTTCCGGTTAAACTAAAGGGGCGGGCAAAAATTTTGGGGTTTTTTTTGGTTAGCTTTCATAAAAAATTTTAAGGATTAGGGGGTTTAAAACCGAAAGTCCCCTTTATGAAATTTAACTAAACTAAATTAAAATTTATACAAAAAATTTAAAATAACACAAAAAATTTTATATATATTTATTATAACTTAATAAAATATAATAAACCCAAACAAACCAAATATAAATTATTTATATAAATATATATATATATATATATACATATATATATATATATATATATTTTAATATATATATATATATATATATATATAAATATATATATATATATATATATAACAATATATATATATATATATATACACATATAATATATATATAAAACACATATATTATATATATAAACACATATATATATATAAAATATATAATATATATATATAAAATACACATATATATATATAACACATATATATATATATATATATAATATATATATATATATATATAACACACATTTTTATATATATATATAACACAATAATATATATAAAAACACAATATATATATATATACACAAATACATAAAAAACATATATATATATTATTTTTAAAATATATATATATATATATAACACATATATTATTATAAAAACACATAATATAAATAAAAACACAAAAATATATTAATAAAATATATATATATTAATACACATAATAAAAAAACACACAATTATTATTATTAAACACAAATAAAATAATCCCTATTATTATTTTTAAAAAATATTATTATAAAACACAAAAATAATATTAAATTTTTAATATATTTTAATAATATACATTTTATTTTTATTATTATTAAAATATATTATTATTATTAAATTATAATATTATTAACAAAAATATTTTTAACACAATATATATATATATATATAAAATAATATATATATATATACACATATATATATATATATAACATATATATATATAAAAATATATATATACACATATATATATATATATATATATATATATATATATATATATATATATATATATATATATATATATATATATATAAAATTTAATTAAAGGGTTGTCCCCCCCTTTGCCCCCCTCAGAACCATCAGAAAACCAGGAAAAAGTCCAATAGTGATATTTATTAAAAAACAATGTACAAAGCCCCTTCCACCCCCCAAACACTCCAAAAACCCATACAAAAAAACCAATAATAATCCTCCACCTCCCAGACCCCACCCAAATTTTTTCCCCCCCAATCATTTTGCCTGTGATTTCCAAGTCCTTTTAATTCCCAACCCGGGAAGTGTTCCTAACCCAAAAACAGTCCAAAAGTCCTTTTCCTTGGGGGGTCAAGGTAAAAAAAAGCCCCCCGAAGCCGGGCCGCCTTCCTATGACGAATTTCCGGGTCATGGGGGCACAAGAACTCTTCGTCCTCCCGCTTTTTCCTCGGGGCCCCCATGAAACTACAGGGGGGGCAAAAAAACCCATTGGACCATGATCCCCCTGCTGGTTTCCCGGGGACCCCCAGGGGTAAGGGGGGGCCCCAAATTGGGGGGTTTGGGGGGTATTGGCCGGGCTTTGGTCAAATATTAATTAAAATTATATATATATATATATATATATATATATATATATAGTAAAATTTTTTCCAAACATGCCATGGGAGGCAGCCAGGGGGTAAAAGAGAGAAATTTCCATGCCAGACCGGGGGATGATGGAGTACACTGACTTTTTGTCTCATTTCCTCTGAAAAACCAGGGGGGGAAAATTCAACCGGGCCCTTTTAATGACCCATTTTGTCCGGGGTTTCCCACCGATGATGCCCCATCATTCTGTGGGGTTCCACCCCAGGGACAGGACACTGGTTCCCCGAGGAAAGATGAATAGGGCCGGCACAAAATTTCCCCGGAAAAAAAACCTTTCCCAGGGGTGCTAAGGACCCCAGATCCAAAGGTTTACCTTCCAACAAGACAATGACCCTAAGCCCCACAGTTTAAAATAACGGGAGGGTTTCCACAACAACTCTGTAATGTTCTTGAAGGGCCCAGCCAGACCCCTTTTATTTAAAACCCACAAACATCTTGGAGAGACCAAAAAATGGTTGTCCCCCAAACCCTACCATCCAACCGACAGAACGGGGAGAGGATTTTAAGGGGGAAAGGCAGAGGATCCTAAAACCAAATTTTGATTTAGATGGAAATGGGTTGAAGTGTTTTTGGGGGGAAAACCCTTGCACAGTTTGCAAAAAACCACGTTTTTATCAAGGCTTCAGTCGGGGGGTTTTTTTGGCCGAAATTTTCCCCTCCAATCGTCCTAGCAACGCTGTTTCCCTTCCACTTTTACATTTTGTACCCTCTGAGGGGCATCAATGTAATGGGTGTACCAGGAAATCATGTATTGAAGAATTTCCCCCTTGTTTAAAAAATGAAAAAGTGTGATTAAAGCTTTTTTTAATTTCGGGTTAGGGGAGCAAAATGATCGGGCTTCTCACCCGTTTTTGCTAAGAAAAGGAAACTTTTTAAAATAGGGGAATATGATTGTCAATGTAACCTTTGTAAGTGGGCCCGGAGGTTTTTCAGGGGTGGAGAAACCTAGAGACAGTGTGTGTTTTAAATTTGTGGAATTTTCGTGAGATTTGGTGGCAGCCCACAAAGTTCCCTTAAAAAATCATGTTTTCATGAGCTCAGCTCAGAGCGAATGAGGTAAAATGGGGGGAGATGATGAGGCCCCCCAACCCCCCTTTGGGACTGTCAACCCCACCACAAAACAGTCTCAAATTTTGGATAAGCAAAACCCCCTTTCACCAGCAATTTTAACTTGAAGAAAAAGGATCAAAACCCCCATTTACCCCCGGGCCCTTCCATTAAATTTTATCCCGGAAGCTGGGCATGAAAAACCCGGCAGGGGCAGCCTGTCTATGAATTTAATTTAAACTTTAGGTTTACACTGGGTTTTGTTTTAAAGAAGCGCATTAATATGTTTGTGTCATTTGGCCGTTTTTATTGTTTCACTCCCTTCTAAATTGATAAGATGTTTTTTTTCCACCCTTTTTGGAGCTTTTCCCATTGTTTTTTTGGTACCGGCTGACAGTCAGTTCACATGATTACGGGGGGGGCGGAGGGATGTCACACCTAAACTCCGCACCCCACCCCACATCAAAACCAACCCCTTTAAAGGTAAAAGGGAGAAAATAGGTTCCAGTTATGACCATTATGTGTAGAATTTGGGAAATGAAACCTGCCCAATTTTTGGAAATAAGAAAAAAGGGCCTCAAAATGTCCCCTTCCCCCCTTAAAAGGGATTTGGGAGAATTAGTGATGAGGAGGGGAGTTTGAGGGTTTTCCCTTTTTATTAGTATATATATATATATATATAAAACATATTATGAAAATAAAAGCCACTGTCTTGCACATAAGGCGGAGTCACAGTACAAAAAGAAAAACCATTTTTTAATTTAAAAAAGGGAATAAGTAGAGTTATTTATTGAGGAGAGTTCCCCCTATACACAGAACAGAAATTGCGTGTTGTCCAAGTTAAAATTGTTCCCTGCATTTATAATGCCCCTTGCATCCCCCATTGGCGACGGGCAAACCTGTGATTTTTTTCAACAGAGGGAGGCCCCACAGACGCAGCAGGCACGTTTTGGAGTTTATTTTTGGGTGGTGTGGGGTTTATACACACACACACACACACACACACATATATATATAAAAAGTGGTAAAAAAACTTTTTGCCCCTTCCTGATTTCTTATTTTTTTGCATGTTTGTCACACAAAATGTTTCGATCATCAAGCACATTTAACCATTAGTTAAATATAACACAAGTAAACACAAAATGCATTTTTTAAATGAGGGTTTTTTATTATTTAGGAAAAAAAAACCCAAAACCCCAATGGCCCTGTGGGGAAAAAGTACACCCCGGAATGACGGGAGGCAGTGAACCCTGAACGGGTTTTCCTTTGTGTGTATATGGTGGAGGAAAATTTTTACTGTTTTTGGAAGTTTGTTAATGACAAAAAAAATGAAAGTCTCAGAACAGTATCATTTTAAAGATTTTATTTCAAATTAGATTAACATAAAAAAGGAAAATCAAAAAAATCTTTTAAATAAAAGATAAAAAATTGATTTGCATTTCATTGGGGGAAATAATTTTTTAAACCCCTTAACAAAAAAGATTTTAATACTTAGTGGAAAAACCCTTTGTTTGAAAAAGCACAGGGGTTAAACGTTTTTTGAAATTTGGGGATGACCAATTTTAAAAGACATTTTAGGAGGAATGTTGGTCCACCTCTTTGCAGATCATCTCTAAACCCTGGTTTTCCCGGGGGCCCCCCTTTTGGCACCTGAGCTTGAGCCCTCCTGGGTTTTTATTGGATTAAGGTCCGAGACGACTGGGCCAACCCATGACCTTAATGTGCTTTTTCCCGGCCACCCTTTTTTGGGGTTTTGTTGTTTAATATTGTCGTGTTGGAAAAATTATCCCCCACCCATTTTCAGTTTCCAAGGGGAAGGAGTTTCCCCCCAGGTTTTAAACATACAGGGTTCCCCCTTTTTCCCCCGCTAAGGGATTGTTGTCCTGTCCCTTTTTAGCAAAAAAAACCCCTTAAAATGTTTCCCCCCATGTTTTGGACGGTGGGAGGGTTTTGGGGGGCTTAGGCAGCATTTTTTTTTCCCTCCAAAAACAGCAAATTTTGAGAACCCCAAAAGAGCTGATTTTGCCCCACCAGACCACAGCACCTTCTCCCAGTCCCCTCTCTGAATCATTGGGGTGTTCTTTGGGGAAATTTTCCCAGAGGGCCCTAAATTGGGTTTTCTGAGCGGGGGGATTTCCGACCCCCCTGCAGGTTTTTAAACCCATTGGGGGTAATGTTTTTCCCAAAGGGTTTTTTTGGGACTGTGGTCCCCAAAATTTGAGGTCAAATTAACTCCCCCCGGGTAGTTTAGGATTTTTTCCCCTTTTCCCAGAACCATTTGACCCCCCAAGAGGGGGAGATTTAGGGATTTCAGAAAAAATGATTGATGGTCATTTTGTGCTCCTTCCATTTTCAACAATCGCACCAACAGTTGTCCCCTTTTCTTCCCAGCCAACAAGGGGTTTTGAGCCCATTCCACCCTTTGGGGCAGGTCTAAAATTTGTTTGACATCCTTGGACAGCCTTTTTTTTCCCCAGTTGTAGAGTGGGGGTCTGGTTGATTGTTTGGGGATTCCGGGGGACGGGTGTTTTTAAAGGGACTAAAGACAGGTGCCCCAAGAGGGTGAATAATTGAGAGAAGTGTCTAACCACCTGGGGGAGCCAGAACTCTTTGGTTGGTGGGGGTTAAAAAACTTTTTTCCCCCTAAAGAAATGCAAAAAATTTATTTTTTATTTAAAGTTATTTTTCGTTTTTCCTTTTGATGTGCAACCCGCCACTGTTGAAAAAAAAACCCCCATTGAAATGATACTGTTCTGAGATTTTCTTTTCCCTTTTGTCTTTGGGACAAACTTACAAAATCAGTGGGGGGTCAAAAAATTATTTCTCCACTGTATACATACATACACACACACACACACACACAAAAGTAGACCCCGAAAGACACAGTTCAGGGTTCAGGGCCTCATTATTAAGTTTTTTAATAATTTTTAAAAGGAAACTGCAAATATCCTACAATTTTATGGTTTTTTTCGGGCCCCCCAAAGAGAGAATAGAAGAAAACCGGGGAAAAACGGGGGTTGGGATGGTGAAAGTAGCCAATCCGAGTGTTGTATTTAATTAGAATTTGAATTGCAACCCCCGAAGTGGCTCGGGATTGGTTTTCTGCTGAGAATGTAGAGGCTGTTGAGTAAAAGGAGTCAAACGGTTTTTTAAAAGGGGCTAGTGCCCAAAAAGGAAAAAAAGTTTTTTAATTTGTGTTTCAAGTTTTTCCCCCTTCTCCCTCCCCTTATTTTGGGGTTTTACCTGTACTTATTTGTTTTGCCCCGGATCATTTCGTGGTTGGGTCTAAAATTGTCTGCCTTTTAGGGAGGACTGGGGGGTTTCCATTGTCATCCCCAATAAAAGAGCTCCGGGAACCCATCCCCCCGCCTTTCACCATTTCAAAAACCATTGCCCTATCTTTTTTTCCCCTTTTCCCAACGCGGGGATCTCTGGACTATCTATTTTCATTCATTACATTTCACCCATTCCCATTTTTAATGGATTTTTATGGGTGTTTTGTTCGTTTTTGTTGTATTAAATGTATAATCGCCAAAAGGGGGAAAAAAGGGGTGGTATATTGTTTATTTGTTTTTTTTAAATTTTTCTTTATCTGCTGTTTGATTACAGATTTGCTTGCTTTTTCTCCCGGCTTTTATTTGGCAAAGGGTGGGTTTTAGGGGCCCAAAAGGGCCCCCCTGGAATCCCCCACCATAAAAATAAAAAAATTTCCCCCTTTCTCGACAGTGTAAATCTTAGCAGCTCCAGACCGCTTTAAAGCATTTTTTTCATTTCCCCTTTGCTCCTGATTGACTGCGGGCCCAGAGGGATTTTCCAACTGAGTGTTCTTGTTTTCCATTTTTTTCTTTTTAAATTTTTAAACCACCAAGAACTTAAGTCGCCCCCAGCTATTTCCAGAATGGATCCGGTATTTTCCAGAGAAGAAATTTTTTATTGAACCCCGGGCCCCGCTATTGTGGGTTTCCCCCGGGAAATTTCCCAACCCCGGGAGCTGACGTCGGGTCAGCGCTTTTTTTCCCCGCTCATGACCACAACCCCCCTATATATATATATATATAAACTGCTAAAAAAAAATTAAAGGAACATTTTGAAAAAAATCAGATCTCAATGGGAAAAAAACCTCCTGGATATCTATATCCCGATATAGATTAATGTTTGGAACAAAGGGATCCCAAATTTTCGCTTGATGGAAATGAAATGATAAACCCCACAGAGCCCCTGAATTCAAAGACCCCCAAAAAATCAGGAGTAAAAAACTGTGGCAGGCAAGTCCATTTTGGCAAAATTTAATTGCAGCAATCAAAATTTTTACACAGAAAACCCTTTTGTGGGGCCCCTTTTTGGGGGTTTTGGGGGGCCCCTTCCTGACCACCGGGCATTGCCCCTAATTGGGGTGCAATGGGGGTTTGGGGATCTTTCCCCAGATTTTTTTGGGGGAAAACTGGCCCATCCCCAAAATTCCCCACCCTAGGAACCCGGGTACTTACCAAAACAAATTTGTCCCCAGGGGGTTTTCCAGCTTGGGGCCGGGGGCCAAGGATTTTTTGTTTCCCCCGGGGGCCCCGGTGCCTTGTCGCCGTAGGGCCTGTGGGGACCCCATGGATATGCCCCCCCAGACAATCATTAACCCACCCCCAAAAACCTCTATGCTGAATGATGTTACAGGAAAGAAATTTTTCTCCATTTTCTCCAGCCCCTTTCACTTGTCAGCCCAGGGTGAACCTGCCCCCATCTGGGGAAAAAAAGGGGCACCGTGGTGCATCTGCCAATTCTGGTATTCTATGGCAAACCCCAATCGAGCTGCATGCTGCTGGGCAGTGAGCCCAGGGCCCATTAGAGGACATGGGGCCTTTCCCTCATGAAGTCTTTTCTGGTTGTTTGGTCAGAGACATTACACCAGTGGCCTGCTGGAGGTCATTTTGTGGGGCCAAAAGGTCATCCTGTTCCTCCTTGAAACAAAGGAGCAGATACGGGTCCTGCTGAGGGGTTATGGCCCTTTCTTTTCCCTTCCAGCCTCCTAGGTAACTGTTGTCTCCTAGAGAAACCCGTTGTCCCCCAGAATCCCCTCCATCCCCTTTTGGAGACTGTGCGGGGAACACAGAAAACCTTCGGAAAGCCCGATTGATGTGCCATCCTGGAGAAGTTGGACTCCCCGCAACCCCTGTAGGGTCCGGGTACCCCACTACCAGTAGTGACACTGACGGGGTACCCAAAGAAAAACCAGTGAAAAAAAAAGGGGAAAAGATGAGGAGGGAAAAAAGTCAGTGGGCCCCCACCTGTTAAACTATTCCGTTTTGGGGGGCATCTTATTGTTACCCCCCTAGTGCATCTGTTGTTAATTTTACTAACACCACAGCAGCTGAAACCGATTAAACCCCCTGCTACTTAACTGACCGGGTTAATATCCCATGTTTCATTGACTTTTTGCTTTTTTGATTAAAAAAATGTTTTTTTAATTTTTGAGATATATTTTATCTCAAAAAACATTATCTATAAACACTTTAAAGGACAATTTTAAAAATCTTTTTTGACTTTATTTATTCTGGAATGAATTTTTTGCATTCAAGAAATTAAAAATTTTTTGTTTTTAATAAACTGCCACTTTCCTCATTTAAAAATTTGCTTTCTGCCTTTTTCACCCTAATCCATCCACCGTGTTTGAAAAAGCAAGATGCCCCAAAAAAGGGAGAATAGGACTGCCGACACAGGGCATTACGCTCATTATTTGCCAGTTTAAACACCTTTAAATATCTGTATTTGTTTGGGAAAAGTTGCTTTAAAAAAAGTGTCCACTGTAAAGTGGGTAAAGAGGGTGTTGTTGCATGCATATTTATCAATAAATACTACAGCTTGTTTCTTTTTATATTTTTGCAATTGTTTTTATGGATTCAGCTTTTTTTGGGGGACCATTTCTCTCATTCTGAAACATTTAAATTTTCCAATTTTTTTATTTGGGAAAGGGATTCTGTTCCCCAAATTTTATTCCCATTTGACTGTGAAACTGAACAGCACCCCGTATATTATTCCCGGGATTTCATGATATTATACATACTAAACTTTCAAAACAATTTTAAAGAGAAAAAATATTTTTTTTTAAGAGAACATATACAATAAAAACAATACACAAAAAGAATATATTTGTTTAATACATAAATGTTAATTTTCCCCTTTTGACCCTTTTAAAATCAACATCTTTTAAAAAGTATATTAAATAGACAAATCACTACCCACCCATACCGCAGAGACCAGCACAAAATTCAAATTTAGTTTTTGCTTTCTGTTAATGCTTTTTTGAAAGACAGCCCCCCTGACCCTGAATTAAAAAAAAAGGATAATGTTATATCAGTAGACCTGGGTTTTACTAGTGTAAAATTTGGGTTAAAAAAAGAGTTTTAAATTTTTTAAGCCCCAGGGAAAAGTCCCCATAAAGATTCAGTAAAAATTCAGTACTTTATTCCAAAAAAAAACTCATATAACAATTGGGTAAAAAAATTGGTTTTTGAGCTGTATTCAATTTTATGAAAAATGTTAAAAATTTAAAATAATGAGGCAGTTTTAGGCCTTTCTTCAGGCAAGACGCTTTGAAAATTTTAAAGAAGAAGGGGGCCCGAGCTGTCTCAATGTTTGCATATTTAAAATTTTTCAGTTACCCCTAAAAAGGGATCATTTTACTTTCACCTACTTCTTTTCTAATGTAATAAATAAAAGACTGCGTTTAACGAAAATGCAAGAAATTTAAACTTTTGAAAAACAGTAGGAGAAAAAAAAAACTGCAAAAAGTTCTGCAAAAATTTTGGGAAATTTATGCAAATAATTAAGGACAGGGAAAAGATAGAAAGATGAATAGGGTCAACAAAGTCACCAAGGGCTAAAACCCAAAACAAATCAAACTGTTAATGCAAACTGAAGGACAAAAAAGTCTGAGGCCATCCAAGAGGCATCAGGGAAAAAAGAAAAAAATCTATCTTGGGCAAGATATCAGGGGCCATTTTTTTGGGAACCCCACAGCGCCAATTTAATTACTAATTAAAAACCCAATTTTGTGTTGTGGGGCCTTTCCCGGGAGTTTATCCGGCCAAGACCCCCCCGCCGCCTTTGATGGAGCCTCCCCCAATTTGGGGATGCCCCGACCCCAGCAGGGCATCATGGACTTTGGGGGTTGAAACAGCCCTGCTGGATAACGCAGCTGCCAGGACGCTTTTCAGGAGGCACAGAAATTTTCTTTCCCAAAACCCGGGGAATTCCTTTCAGGTCACTTTTGACGGGAAAGGGAAAAAGCAATTTGGGAAATCAAGCGGGCTTTGGGTTGAACACCCCGGTCGGGGACTATAAAAAGGGTCGGAGCCCCGACCGGGGGTGAGCTGGGGGGGGAGGGCAAAAGTGTCCGGGGGTCGGGGGAGTGTTTATTATTGGGGATTGGGGGGTTTAATGAGTAGTGTGGAGGGGGGGGCTTGGTTTTAAATTATTATAATAAAAAAAAGGGAAATTTTTGGGGGTTTTTCCTGGTGGGTTTTGGTTCCCGAGGGGGTTTAAGGGGGCTATAGGCCCCACTGCTACAGGGGATATTTTGGAAAAGTAAGAGGGAAAAATTTCAGGATACCAGGAGAACATCTAAAGTTCACTTGGGAAGGGTTGAAACAGAGGACTCCAAAAACATGGAGCAGCAGAATCACCCCACTGCAATTAAGCTGGGATTTGCAGTAGAAAGAAAAAAGAAAACATTTACTTTAAAAATAGAAAAACCCCCACTGACTGGATATTGTGTTTTTAAAAATTTTGATGCAGTGTATACAAAAAAAAGGTTAGTAGTGGTGTTTTCTCTGAAATTAACTTATAAAATTTTTTGGAAAATGAAACAATGCTTTTTTTTTGGGGAATTTTTGTATAGTTGTGACCGGGAAATTTACTAAAAAGATAGATTTTTTTTATTATTATATGTTAAGGGGTTTTTGGGGCAAGGAAATTTAAAATTTTTTCCGGGGCTGCCCCAAATTTAAAAAAGTTTTTCCGAACAAATTCATTGTGCAATTTTACAATACCTATGAACAATGATTTCCAAAATGACTACTGAACACATGTTTTACGAAATACACAATATACTGACCTGGGGAAAAAAAGAAAGGGATTTTTTTGGGCATGCAGTAGCCCTGGTTTTTAAAAAATTTTAAAACAATCAACACTTCACTGTGCCATATTAAACACATTTTTTATGAAATTTAATGAGGGTATCCGGAAAAATCAATATTGTAAAGTTTAAACAAAAAGGTTTTTTAAAGGTTTTGCCCCCCCGACATCCTTTTTTAAAAGGGAATTTTAAAATATTTGCAGAATTAAAAATCCTATTATTTTATTTAGCCCATTCCCTCTGTTTTTTCCCAAAAGCCTTAAACTGAAAAAATTGAATGAATTTTGTCTGCAAGGGAGCTCTAAAAATGCTTCCATAACTGGGTTTCTACCGAAAAATACATTGTGAAGAACGACGATAAAAAAGGCCTAGTATTTTTGTACTTAGTTTTCCCGATACTTTAACAAGTTAAATCATTGGCCCCAAAGGGGAGAACCTAAAAGCACCATGCCAAATCAGAAAGTCTTTTTTAATTTTATACACAAAAAAAAGGGATATTCTTTTTCTAAAAAAAAAAGGGCAAAAAATTTACAAGAGGTTACTAAAAGCTCTGTTTTAAGTGGGGGGCAAGGTATTTGCAATTTCCGCCACATGGATCCCAAAAACCCAAAGGGTTTAAACCCCACATAGTGACATTTTTGGGAGACTTTTACCCAGGGAGTAAAACCGGGGATTTTCCTCCCCATCCACAAAGGCATGCAGGTTAGAGTTACTTGGGAATTTTAAAATGGGAGAGTATCGTTTTTACATGAGGCACCCTTTTTATGGACTGGTACCCCCATCCAAAATGGCTCCTTTCTGCCCGAGCTGCAAGAATAAGCTTTCCCCAAAAAAATTGGACTGAAAATGTTTGAAAAAAAATTTTGGGTTTTGAATGAACACCAAATAAATGACTTAAACAAATAAAAAAAATTATTTAGATTTTTTTGGAATTTAGTTTGGGTGGAAAAATGTAAAGATGTTATGGGACAGAAAGAGCCCCCAAAAGGAAAGTACATGTGGGAAAGCCCTTTAAAATAGGACAGTTTTTTAGGGTGTGGAATTTAAATTGACATTGTTTAAAAAAAATATATAAAATAAAAAAAAATAACCAGGGGCAGCCAAAATGTGATAATTATTGGCAAATTTTATTTAGAGGGGATACAACACATTTGCTTTTTTAAATTTTTACAAAAAAATTTAATTACAATCAAAATGAGTTTTTTTCACAAAAAAAATTGGGATAATAAGAACCCAAACAGAACCCGGTTTAAAAAATTAAAAAAAAAAGATATGAAGTCTAATTATGGGGGTCTCCCCAAAAAAATGCTCTACATCACTAAACCCCAAATAAAAAAAAAAAAAAAAAAACGCTTAATGGGCCCCCGTGAATTTTCCCAAACATGGAGTCTGTGTTCCCGAGGGTTAAGCTTTTAGTTAACATGGTTTTCAGTTCCCCAACATAAATTTAGTGATTTTGGAAAAGGGGTACAGATTATTTAAACCAGGAGAAGGAATAATGCAAAAAGCCCAACATTTTGGTTTCAGTGGTACAAGAAAAACCCCCACATATGCCAACCATTTAACACATCTTGATGCGTTAATCAAGATTTTAAGCTTTTTTTTTTCATACTTTGCCGGAAATTACAAAGACAAAAAAAACAACATGCCATAAAAAACAATCATGAATATGGGGTTTATGGATATGAGGGGTTTAAAAATACCTTTTCACAAAACCTTGGAAAAAGGGGGGTCGGGAATATAGGAGTAAGTCATTTTTTTGTTTTTTGAAATTATTAATTAAAAATAAAAATATTTTGATATTTGATTCCTTTTCCAGTGGTCCTAGCCCTAACACCAATTCCCAGAAATGTTAAAAATAATCCAAAAAAAGATGGGGTAATTTAAATATTTCAAGAACAGGAAAGGGAAAATGATCTTTTTTTATTTTTTTCCCAAATTTCAATCCAGAGTATTTAATTTCCCGAATTTAAAACCCCAAAAAAAATTTTCATTTCAAAAACCTAATGAAAGTACTCTTCTTTTAAGCCCCTTTTAATTTTACAAAGAAAATCACTAAATTTCAATGAACATCTCAAATTTTTGACAGCCACAGAATTCCAACATTTTTTCTTTTGGACACCTTTTTTTTCCCTCTATGGTTTCTTTTATGAGTGAGGAACAAAGACTGGTGGGAAAGAGGGTTTTAAAAAAAACGGGGGGAAAAAGACTGGGGGAAACCTTTAAGGGCAAGAAATCTATTTAAATTATGTTATAATTTGGGATTTTGACTTGCTGCTGCCCCCGGGTTTAGAATGATGTAACGGGGGGAACAAGGCTTTAAAAAATGCAAACAGATAAAGGGGGACCCCAAAATCCTTTTTTAAACAAACCCGTTTGGGGGTTTTCATTAAAAATGGGGGTTTCAAAAAAGTGAAATTTAAAAAAGGAACCCACTTTCAGAGACCAAGGTTTTCTTTAAATGGGAAGGATGAGTAAAAAAGTTTTTGAAATTGGGTTTCTATGAATAACCAGGTTATTAAAGAGCATTTAAAGCGCCCCGGACTTTATATTCCTTCCAAAAAGTGGATTTAAATTAGGGATTACCTTAATAAGCGGAAAGATAATATGTCACAAAATGACAACCCAAAATTCCTAACCCCAAGGGAAAACAATTAAAATGATCAAAAGGCACCAAGAGTCAGAGAAAGGGGGAATACTGACACAAAAAAGTCCATCAATATCTGGGTTTTCCATATACTACAATAGGGGAAGCAGGTTGGATGCTCACTATGCCATAGTTTTAGCCCCATTTTCACCAAAAAAGGGACAATCCACTGCACTTTTGAATTCCCCCACAAGGTATTATATAGAAGACTGCCCAACCTATACAGGGGGGTCCAGTCACAAAAAAAAATGGATTTTCTTTATTTCAGCACTCTAATAAATTATCATCATTTCAGGAGTACTTTTTTAAAAATATTACCATCATGAAGAGATCTATTAGAGAGACAGCACGTGAAAGGGCCCACAAAACGAGTCTGAGGGGGCATGACTGGATCACCTGTCTGACATCATTTTTGCTGCCACGTCGTGTAACGTTCTGAATCAATCACGCCATCACCGAGCAACAGTCCCGGGTTTTAAACTTAGGTTTTCAACTTCCACTGCCTGGGTGGGGGATTTAGCAGGCAGTTTTCAATTTTGGGAAAGGGGTTTTTCCTTCCGGGGCCGTCCGTCCGATTTTTGAGGGCTATCGCCGTTCTACCCTTTCCACCCTAATATGCCGAGTCACGCCAAACCATTTTTAGCTTAGTCACGTCACAGATTCAATTCCAATTTCCGAGTATGGGAGAAAAGGAAAAAATTTCCTCAACATAAAAAGAAAGCCCAAAGATGTGTTGACAATGTCAGTAACCCCAGGGGTAAAGACACCCGCCTGCCGTCCGACCACGTGCCCGTTTTATATGTTGGCCCCCCCCTCCGCAGGTTTTTTTTTTAGATCCCGGGGAAGGAACATTTCCCAAAAATGTTGGGGAAAAATGCCAGGTAAACCTTTAAGGGTACCGTTTACCCCTTAAAAAAAGGGGAAAAAGGGAAACGATTGAAAAACATATTAAGATAGTGTGCATTTTGGGGTACCCCCCATACACGACAAACAGACAGAAAACCTTTTTAGGTTTGAAAGCAGCAAAAACCCAACCCCCCCTTACCCAGGATACTTTCCGGGGTGCCAGGGGAGAGGGGCGAAGGAACAGAAAAGCGATTTTAAGGGGAAACGGTTTAAGTCGCCCTTTTTAGAGAAGCGAGACACCAAGAAAGGGGGGGTTTGGACGGACGGCGCCACCGGGGCGAGGGGAAAAAGGGTGCCGTAGGGGATAGAGGCCACGGCACCAGCCCTGGAATTTTAAACCCTCAAAAAAGGGAAAAAAAAATTTCTGTGATATTTACCAAAAAACTTTTAAAGAGTTCTTAAAATTTTGGGGTAAGGGGACAGAGGCGCATTGTAGTCACCCTCCCTCCCAAAACAATCTTAACCTGACAAACAATTAAAACAAAAAAAATAGGACCTTATGATCACAAAACCCTGAAAAAATTGCAACTCAATTTGTATTAATTTAAAAGATACCAAAAACAAAAGTTAAAAAGAAAAATTGGGTCTATATTTCATAAGATATCTAACGTTTTAAATTCAGTCCTTTATATACTGTAGATCAGGGGTCTCAAACTCAGTCATGGGGGCACACGTATTTTAGGTTTTTTTTTCAAACCCGTTTTTAAAACGATGGGGAAACAACTGATATAACACTGATCTCATTTAATTTTGCTGGTATATATATATATATTCTTATTCTACATTTTAAAAGGCCCAAAGGGTTTTATATTTAATTTTCAAACATTTTTTTAAAAATTTTTTTTTGTTACAGATTTAAATGTTTTAACCCCTTTTTTTTGATTTCATTAAATTTTTTTTTTCTTTCAGCTTGTTTCCCCTTTATTGTCTTTTATATAATAAAACATCCGTTGTTTTGTTTGGGCCCTCCAGGGTTTTTAAAACACCTGTAGCTTGCAAAAACCCCTTGACCTATTGACCTTTAAATTTGGTACACATATACTAATGGATGTCTACTGTCCGCCAAGGAAGGGTTGAATTTTAAGGTTACCTTTTTTTATTTTATCATTGGGAAACAACCCTTTTGGGCGTGGGGGATGCATACGGGCGCCGGTTTTTATCCCTACTACCTTCCCGGGTACCCCTTTTTATCTCTTCAATCAAATATTCTTTAGGGGAAAATTGAAGTCTTTTAAATTTCCGCTTAAGGAAAAAATTTAAAAAAAATGTACTCAATTGAACACAAACATACAATAGTTTTAACGGAAAAAGATGCCAACAAAAGAAAAGAAGAAGTGGGTGACCAAGGTGGGAAAAGAAGAGTTGTTTAGGAAGCAAAGCGATCAACCTTTTGAGCAAAAAACAAAAAGACAGAGAAAAGAGATGAAACCAAGAAAAGTCAAGTCAAGTGTATTCACTGCACGTTTTCAGGCAGTGTGTCACATTGGTATTTAAAATGACAATTAAAAAACAAGCAGAGCAGACACCCAGTCAAACAGCGCTTGAATTGTGAAAGGCAAACAACCATTTTTGCATCAAACCCACTAATTAGTAAATAAAAAAATTAGAAAAACCTGGGAAAAAATAAAATGACAATCAAGATTAAAAATTGTTTTTAAAAAAAAAACTACATTATTCCTATAAAAATTTTTTAGTTTTTTTTTTTTTTTTTTTTCCAAACGAGGGTTTTTTAAATTTATATTTTTTAAAAAAGAATTGGGAAAATTTTGTTCACTTAAAGACAGGGGGGCCCAATTAAAAAACCCAAAATTTTTGGAAAAAAAAACTGCAGCCACAGAGTACCAGGACCCAGTTTTTAGAACCCCCACTGTACAAAAAAGATAGATAGATAGATAGATAGATAGATAGATAGATAGATAGATAGATAGGGTAGATTGTTTTTGTGTTCAAAAAAAATTTGGCTTTTTTGAGAAGTTTTTTATAAATATTATTTAAGGGCAAACCAAAAACCAATATCAGATATAAGAAAAAATGTCCAAAAGAAAGAAAATTAATAAGAAAAAAAAGTAATTATAGCAAAATTAAATTTCAAGTAGGTGAAACGTTTTTGCCAAATTTTAAAAAGGCCCCAAAGGTTTCAGGTAGAATTTATTATCCTAGGGAAATTTTTTTTTGCAGCCAATAAACAAAAAAAATAAAAATTGTTCCACAAATACAGGAAAACAAAACCAAACAAGAGGTCAAAAAAGGTTTTAAATATACACACTCGGATTAGTACAAAAATTTTTTAATTACCTTTTAAAGGGGTTTTTTAAAATAATATTTTAATGTAAAAATATCAAACATGTTTCCCCGGGTACACTTTTTGAATGATTGGCTGGCTGAACGGGCCCGTGCTGGGGGTGTCAGGGGGAGAAAGTTCAAAAAATTTTTCCAAAGGCCACAGCTATTTCTTCCCTTTTTTCATTTTTTTCCAGGGGTGGGCAGCCTGTATTTTAATTAGTTTGAAGGTTTTTTACCAGGCCAACACAACCCCCAAATAGAAAATCACACTGGCCATCCCGAGTGGTAGAATATATAAATTTGTAGCTTGGGGCATTTCCCCCTACAATTTAATTTTGTATAAAAGTTGAAAATAAAAATTTTATTTAATTTTGATGTCACTTTTTCCCCCATTAAAGGAAAAGTAATCTCCCAAGAAAAAAAAAGCCTGCTCAGCCCTTTTTTCATTGTCCCTTTGAAAAAGTCTGGTCCATCCTGTTTTAAGTTTTAAGGGTTTTTTAAAACCAATAATCCCAAAAGGGAGTTTGCAGATTTTTTTTTAAGAAACCGTAAAAAGAAGAAAAATAAACATTTTACCTAATGTTATATGAACTTTTAGATATATTTTTTTTAAAATGTAAAAAAGCATCAATGCCAGCTCCTTTCTAGATCAAAAATAAGATGAAAATTTTCCCCTTTTAAAACCCAAACAAATTTTAGTTTTTTTTTTTTTGGGGGTGATTATGTATGGTACGCTACCTGACTTGGAAGTCTTTGACACTGGGATGGCTGGGAAATCCCCTTTGGGCCCATGATAAATACAAGACTCAAATAAATGGCATCCCCCCCCGGGGGAAAAGAAAAGAATCACTTTTCTATGAGAGATGTTTTGCAGTCCTTTAAAAAAATCCAAAGAGACTTTTTTCCCGTGTCTTTTATTGCAATTGTTAATTTAGTGTAGAGCTCAAAACAGATCAACCACTGGGGGGTTTCAATAAAAAAGATTAATTTTCTTTTTTTCTTTTAAAATTTATTTATACAGAAAGTTGTAGACGAGTAAAAGGTAAAAATTTTTTTATCCTTTCCACATGGTAAAAAAATTTTCCCCTGGTTTTTGGGGTCCAGGGAAACCTTTTTTTTCACTTTCTTTTTAAAATTTTTCTTTTTTTTTTAAAGGGAAACAGTGTGGTCTAGGGGAATGAAACATTAAAATTTAAATTCAAAGTGAAAATTTTATTTAACCCATGACTAATTTGGGGACCCCTGAATAAGTCATTTAACCCCTTTCCTTTCCCCCAAACCGTACAAAAAAAAAACAAACACACTGCTGTACTGAAAAAAATCTTAGAATGATGCTGGCAATAGAAACGTGCTATATAAAATGAAGGTGGTTTATATATCAAGAAGATATATTTTTCCATATATTATTAATTGTTTTGTTTAAACTTCATGACATAAAATTCACTACACAAACATTTCCTCTTATAAAACTAAGACATATGCTGGCATTACAATAGACAGTTGTCTTTTAAATTTCCATTTGATTTAGATTCTTATATGGGATTTCTTAGTTTTACATTGTATAAAGCATATAGTATATAAATTATATAAACTATTCTTGAAATCCATATGGTAAAAATCTCACTTTCTTTCTTTAATACATTTTAGAATCACCTCATGTCTAAATGCACTATACTAATACAATGTCCATTTTAGGATATGTTGATAAAACTATGAAAAATGATAAATAACTTTATGAAAATAAATGGTTCCCCTAATGGATTGACCAGCTCAGGCTATAATCTCCTTTACAAATTTTTGAATGCAGCCAGGTACCCTATGCTATCCCTGACAAGATGGCACCATGGCGCTGCCCCAGCCACAGCTTCCATCATGGACATGTTCACAAAGTGCTGCATCCATAAGGCTTCCAGCATTATGGGGAACCCTCCAGAATCTCTTTCCTTCTTCCATCCGATAGACAGTATCAGAGTCTGCAGACCAGCACTGCCAGACTGAGCAACAGCTTTTCTCACAGGCAGTCAGGCCCCTGAACACAATGTTACCCCTTGTCCCAGCATTTATACTCTTATCAAAAGCTCATATCTAATTACTGTTCTGTTCAGCATTCCTTTGCATTCATTTGTCCATTGACCAATTATCACCGATTGCTGTTTGTCAATATGATGTTGACATTATTCAGATGTTGTTCCTTGTCCTAAATTCACTTACATAAAATTACCCACCTCTTTGTATTGTTTCATTGTTATATTTATTGCCTGATATTGCACTGTGATGGTATAACTTATAATATGTATATAATGGTATGGTATAATGCCCACTTGACTTGAAAAACATAAATATTTTGAGGTACGTTGAGCTGGAAGTGGATAAAGAGAGAGAGAGCGAGAGAAAGATTTGCCTACTTTGGAAAACCATACCATCCCTCCTGCAAAACTTTTCTTTCCGCTACTTCTTCCAAAATCACACCCATCCTCCCAATAAAACTGTCATCACTCCCTCCTCTGAAAAAATGACTTCCAACATTCAACAAAATGTCAGTTCCCCACCCTACCCTGTCCTCCTCCAAAATCTGTCTTCTCCTTTCTAGGAAGCAGGAGAACACAAGTGAGAGGCTTCAGAAGGAGGCAAGGCGACCTTCAAATCACCATCAATAACCTGCTCATTTTTACAATTAACCAATTAACAGAATGGTGATATAGATACAGTATGTCAATCTTAAATTTCTATTACAAGTTCTCACTTGGCATTTAAGTGGATGGTGATTCATTTTAGACAGCCAATCACTTTACCCAAATGTTTTCTCTTTAAAAAATCTGACCTGTTTCCTCCCACCAACCCAGCCATAAAAATGATCCCCCAAATTATAGGAAGAGTCTGATGACGTAGAATTTAGAAGGTCCAGGCCTACAGTTGTGTGTGTGTGTGTGTGTGTGTGTGTGTGTGAAGAGTATTCAGCTTACCTGAGAATGTAAAAAAGATTGTGCAGAAGTGGCTGCTAGAAAAAATGTGATCTTAAGGTAAAGGGGAACCTGAAAATTACAAAGTGGAAGCCAGTGTTTTGCCATTAGTCTGTTTCTATGAACTTGTATCTTCATTACAGTGCTTCTTCACAGTTCCTGAATTTAAATCCTGGCCTAGTTGTAAACATTGTGTGTAATCAACCCATACTGTTTTTCTGTGGCACTTTAAGTTAACTTTTGACAACAAATGAGTCAATGTTAGTCTCTGTACTCTGTGGCGAACTGGTGTCCAGTCCAGGAATGGCACATAAAAAAGGCATAAGGTTAAGTTCAGGGCCATGTATGTAAAAACAAAGTAGGCAACACAGCTGCTTAACAAATGTTTTGCTTGAACAAAAATTTCTTAGGAGACCGTCAGTAGGCTTTGCGCCTGGGAACCAAGTTACCTGAACTATTCTATAACATTTCAGTAATTATTTATTCCTTCTGATGTTGATCTTTCTGATCATAAAATAGGCCATTACAATAGTAATTGATGAGAAAAATTCATAATTAATTGCAGAACTAAAATATTTGTGGCTTCCTGTAGAGTCGTCTTTTGCACAATTTGGCTCAAAAACTAATTGGCACATCGTCATCTCATAAAAGGTTTAATTTTAAAGACTGGTATTTTTCTGTACAGCCATTTTAGCTCTAGGCCATCCTCAAGAAACAGTGACACTCAGACACACATACAGACAGACACTTTGAGATATCGATGTTTTTGGTATCAGGGGACCCAAAAGTTTCAAGATCCATCGAAAACTAGAGATCAAAATTTTGACAAATCTAGGCGATAGGTTATGGTTGGGGCAAAGCAAAAATTATCAGCTAAAAACATTATCCACTAAAGACTGTTGTATCCACAAACAAATATACAAGATCTAAAAACAAACTGATCAAAATACCTTGCAAGCATATACATTTATATTAGAAGGAATGACAGAATCTGACCCCTGGAAACATGCAAAATGTACTCATATGTCCTGGAGACCTTTTATGGGTGGACCTATCTCCTGGCCTGAAGTCTGGTAGCCTTGTAATACAAGTAGCAACGTCATGTAGCATGTAACTAAATTCATGCATAGTGCTGCAAGATATTCCTTGTCCTCCACAGCTATGGCATTTCAGCATACCATCAGAAGCAATCCTGAGCATTCACAGCATCCAGTCCCTGCATCCTAAACCATTATCTGAAACTTCCTATTAGTCATGTTTTCACATGCTATTGTCACATGAGCGACAAAGAGTCATCACAAAGGTAGTACCAGAACTGGAAGTGATGTCATCGGTGGCGCCTGAACTGGGTGGGATTTCACGAGAATGGTCTGTAAGGGATTGAGAGACAATTAGTGTGCCTCACCGCCCCCTGGTCAAGCATGGAATTACTATTATTCAGGCCCTTTAGTTGTCTCCTAATCACACATGTGTGACACTATTCACTAACTCTTCTGCTTTCTGTCTCAATGTTTTAAACTTTCAAGCATGCCTGACTTCACTAACATCCTCTTAATCATATGCTATTTTCGTGGCATTAAATGTCAGTTTACCTGGGAGACAGATAGTGCAAAGGTGATTTGTAAAGTGTCAGAAGGGACAGAGTCATCCTGAGAACCTGACCACAAAAGGAGCTGGTACAGAGGATGTGTATGTTATGTAAGTGAGAGTGGGTAAGTGAGAATGAGAGTGCAAGTGTGAGAAAGAGAAAGAAACGATTGAGCTGTTAAAGAGCAACACTCCTCTGCTTAAATCCATTGACCCAAGTACATAGTAACCAGTAAGCCTCAGAAAGCACCATGGTTTATTTGAGTCACACAGTTCAGTAAAGTGAGTGTAGATGGTGTTGGCTCTGACCCAAAGTGAATGGGGTGAGGCAGTTGCAGAGTTGTGAATGTACAGGTATTGAACTGGGCAGAAATTAAAATCTTTGAAGCCACTTGGAAGAAGCCAAGGAAGACCAGTGTGATAGCAGCCACACTGGTGGGTAAAGGCAGGCTACAGTCTCTAGTAAACTTAATGTGAGGGAGAAACACTGTGTTTCACAATGTACTAGGCTAACAGCACCAGGGATGATAATTGTCAGTTGAATAATGTCATATTAAATATTATCTTGTCATACAGTGCAACCGACAAAAAAAGTATAAACACAAATTAATCTTCATAAGTTTAAAATTTTGTTCAATAGTCAAATTGTTAAATCATACCATTGATAAGTAATCAAAGCGATTTGTGATAATGTTGGAGTACTTCAGAATAATGAGATGTACA
>NW_024386453.1:0-53145 GCF_016835505.1 Polypterus senegalus
CTCCAGATAGGAGAAAGGAAGGCAGTGTGAGGTAGACCCAAAAGAAACAAATAAGCAATACAAGTAAATATTTGTTTATTTCACATTTGGCATGCGGTAGGGAATTATGAAAACCCTGCAAAAAAGCATTTGGCTCCTCAATATTTTGGTTTAGGAGCCAATGGCTCCCCAATTTTTTCTGTCTTTGATCCTGTAGTTAAAACCTTGCTTTTCTGAATGTAATAATCCATCCATCCATCATTATCAACCACTATATCTAACTACAGGGTCCGCGAGATTCTGGAGCTGGTAGCCAACACAGGGCACAAGGCAAGAAATAAACCCAGGCAGGGCACCCAGCCCTGCAGGGATTTTTGTATGTATTTGTAAAATATTCCTGTATATAAATACATGGCGATGTTTTGTTGTTAATTCACTGAATATTTTGGAGCATTTTCTATTATTTATATTTAGATTCACCTTTCTTTACAGTGCAGTATTCAACTTTTACCTTCATATTTTGTTATTTGCCTTCGTCGTTGATTGAAGAATGAGATTGAGAAACTTGTTATAAGCAAAAGTTTTGTGTTGACTTGGCCTTGTCTGAGCTTTCCAGACCTCATGGAGTGTAGCAGCCAGGCAGGAAATTTGAGCCAGTCATTGCAATGTAGAATCCGAGAAACTGTTAAACAACTGTCACACACGTGTGCATGAAGTAACTGAAGGGCTTAGGAAATACTGTTTATACATCTGCCCAGGGGGCGGGTACTGGCGCTCTTTTCCTGAGTTCTCTGCAGGTCTTACCGGAAATCCCACCAGGGCCGCCATTTCAGGAAGGACACATCACTTCGGTTCCATTTAGAATGAGGTCACCTCGGTTCCGGCCCCAGAGGATGATGTCACTTCCAGTTCCGGCCAGAGGGGCGACATCATTTCCGCCTCTGTGCTATAAAGCTCACTGCCTTGGCTTAGGCAGGCAGTTCTGTTTGAACTCTGTTGTGTAAACAACTATTACAATGCCTCAAAAGACTTTTGCAGCGGAAACCGTAATAAGCGGTGGCTGCCCCAAATAACCTCGGCGTCTCTGTGAATACTCCACTTATTACAGTGGCGTAGCGGCAGGATGGTGTCCCGATGAACCGGGACCACGAACTATCCGCGGAACCAGGTGGGTAGTGCAGGGGCCGAGAAGGTTTCAGGGCGGGGAGTCGCAGAGGTCAGGAAAAGGGCGGTGCAGGCTCTGGCTCCATGAGCATAACTCGATTAGGACCACCCATCTCGTGGAGAACGTAGAGGGACCCACAGGCGTGGGCTGGCTTCTGGGGAACACACACAGGTGGCTCAGTATGCTCTCCTTGGCAGGAAGCCGAGCTGCCATCGGGACCAAGGTCGGTGCGATGGGTTGTCCCAGGCCTGGCAGGTGAAGGAAATCATAAACTGGGAGTTTAACCCAAACAAAGGCTGTAGAGCAGGCTATGGCTCTCTGGCAACAGGTGGAGTGAGTGGCTCTGACCATTGAGTTGCCCCTTACAGAAATGGTGCAGCCAAGTGGCCTGTTTTTCTGCTGCTGAAAAGACTACCCCGGAATTTGCCCAGCCGGCCTGGGGTAATTCCATTCTGTAGACGAGCTGCAGCTCTTGCAAACCCAGAGGCAGCTGTGAAACCTGGGAGGGCAGAACAGCCGCTCTGTGGACTACCGAGAACTCGACCCGCAAAGCAGTCCTTCCACGCATTCCCAGAGCTTGTTCCGAAGTCGCGGGCCGTCTGGCTTGAACTGTCGGGGGAACAAAAATGAGACAGAAATGAGGGGACAATGGTGAGGTTGTTTGTGTGCCATAGCAATCCTGGCCCGGATGATAAACATGCAGAGGAAAAAGCTTCTTATTAATGGACATAAGATCACAAGCGCTGTTCGATTCCGGCAGTAACGTGTCTGTCGTTGCTCGCCCGTTTTATTCTGCGCAACAGTGGATTAAAAAGAAGACCAGTCTAAAATGTACGGAGATATCCGCACATACAATGCAGCCCGGTGTTCGTGTCTCGGAGGAACCCTTAGAGCAGCTTACGATGGCGGTGCGGATCCTCCGTTTCCGTAATCCTGGTGAGACTGGTCTGATAATGTAATGATTTTAGTAAGCATTCCCGAAAAACTTATGGCCTGGAATTATAGATGACAATGATTCATCTCAAGTTGCTTCCGCCGTGTAATCAGCCGACAGGGAGTGGGGGCGGTAGGCCAAGAGTGAAGACACTCCCGGACGTCGCTGGAGCTACCGTCATCCACTAAGCGCCCGGCAGCGAGAGGAATCTCCGCCCCTTGAGTCAGACCGGACCCGCTCTCTGAGTTGCACTTTCAGTTTAGAGCAACGGCTTCTTTCAAGAGAACAGTGGAATGGCGACTCTCTGAAACACATAAAGAATGCAGTGGTTCGTTAGCGGCCAGCGCGCATTTGCCCATGCCACAGGGACCTCACTTTGTCGTTGATAATGATTTGTTGTATCGGGTTCGCTGAACATGAGGGAAGGTCGGAAGTTGTT
Source organism: Polypterus senegalus (assembly GCF_016835505.1). Classification (NCBI taxonomy): domain Eukaryota; kingdom Metazoa; phylum Chordata; class Cladistia; order Polypteriformes; family Polypteridae; genus Polypterus; species Polypterus senegalus. The sequence goes on from NW_024386453.1 coordinate 2,518, forward strand.
GCTAATCCAGCGGACCTACGGCGGCAGGTTTGCGAGTTAGCACACTCCCACCTTCTTGGAGGCCATCTCGGCTCCGATAAAACATTAGGCGAATTAAGCTCCGTTTTTTGGCGGGGATTAATGAGGAGGTTCGCGCTTTTGCATTTCCTGTCCGGAATGTCAACTGCGGCAAATTCCTAGGAGGACCGTGCTCCTCTGATTCCCCTTCCCCTTATTGGCGTTCCTTTGATAGGATTGGGGTTGACATAGTAGGACCCTAGAACCCTCAGCCGAGGATATAAATATATACTCGTCCTCGTGGATTATGCTACCCGATTCCCTGAAGCCGTTCCATTCCTCGGCTACCACAAAAATATTGCGGGAACTAGTAGGAGTCTTTTCGCGGTAGGCATTCCTAGAAAGTCCTGACGGACCAAGGAACGCCTTTTACCTCGGAAACGCGTTCAAGGAGACTGCCAAGTTACTGAAAATAAAGCATTTAAAGACCTCGGTGTATCATCCTCAAACCGATGGCCTAGTGGAGAGATTTAATCAAACTCTCAAGCAAATGCTACGTAAGGTAGTCAGCAAGGATGGGAGGGATTGGGACCAACTCCTCCCCCTTGTCCTCTTTGCATATCGGGAAGTTCCTCAAGCCTCTACGGGGTTCTCTCCATTTGAATTACTATCGGAAGACAACCCGGGGTTTATTGGATATTTTAAAGAGGGCTGGGAAGGGGAGGCACAGCCCTCCACTAATATTTTGGAATATATAGCCCAATTGCGCGATAGATTTGATGCAATAAGACCGATTCTAAAAATCATATAGAGGAGGCGCAATCAGCACAGGCCGCCTTATGACCGTGTACGACTCTCCGGGAGTTCCAACCGGGGATGCGTCATGGTATTGGTACCAACTTCTCACTCTAAACTGCTCGCCATTGGCTAGGCCCCTCGAAATTAAGGAAAGGAAGGGATTGGTTGACTATTTGGTGAAACAGCCCAATCGCCGACCAGCTGGCAGAATATATCATGTAAACCTGCTGAAACCGTGGAAGGAGAGGGTCCCGATCCCTCCTCCGGACAGCCCTGCTCTCTCTCGCGAAGTAAGTTCCCTTAATTTCGTGAACAGCTATCCCCAGGCAGAAACAAGAGCTCGAAGCAGCTATCCGCTCTGTCCCAGAGGTGGTAAGTGAAAACCAGGTCGGACCTCTCTGATTGCGCGCGACATATTGACTGACCGGGGTGATGCGTCCGTGGCGACCCTACAGACTCCGGAGGCAAAGAAAGTAGAAGTGGAACTGGAAATCAAGCGAATGCTGGCACTAGGAATGTCGAGTAAAGTAGTAGTCCCTGGTCCAGTCCCATCGTCTTGATTGCTAAGCCTGACGGCAGTTGGAGGTTTTGCAATGACTTCCGTCGGCTCAACCAAGTTTCCAGATTTGATGCTTATCCCATGCCTCGCGTGGATGACCTCCTCGAGAGACTGGGACCAGCCAAATTCTTGACTACACTTGACATGACAAAGGGGTACTGGCAGGTTCCTTTAGCGGAGTCCTGAAGGAAAAACGCGTTTAGCACTCCTAGCGGACACTGGCAGTATCGTGTCCTTCCATTCGGGTTAGCAGGCGCCTGCGACTTTTCAGCGTCTGGTGGACAAAGTGCTCCGGCCCCATAACTCGTTCTGTGCTGCCTATCTGGATGGCGTGTCATCTATTCCAGCACCTGGAAGGAACACATACAGCAGGTCACAGCAGTATTACGGACACTGGGAGAGGCGGGCTCGAATCAACCCCAAGAAATGTTTCTTTGGATTGAGGAAGCCAAATATTTGGGCTACCTAGTGGGCGGGGTACTGTGAGGCCACAGTGTTCCAAGTTGCAAGCCATAATGGCCTGGCCCGTCCAAACCAAGCGGCAAGTCCAATCCTTTCTCGGTTTGGCGGGTACTACGCGCCGGTTTGTGCCTCGCTTCTCCGAAAGAGCGGCGCCCTTGACCAACTTGACAAAGAAAAGAGCTCCTAATACGGTGGTATGGTCTGATAAAGCGGGGGCTGCATTCAGTGACTTAAAAGGGCTCTGACTTCAGCACCTATCTTGATCTCCCCTAACTTCTCTCTCCCTTTTATCCTCCAGGCGGACGCTTCGGACACAGGCTTGGGTGCCGTGTTGAGCCAAAGCGTCGGCGGTGTTGAACACCCGTTATGTACCTGAGCGGAAACTGTTGGACAGGGGAGACCAGGTGCGCAGCGGTGGAGAAAGAGGCTCTGGCGATCAAATGGGCGGTAACTCAGCTGCGGTACTACCTCTTGGGTCGCGTGTTCACTCTGGTGACGGATCATGCACCTCTGAAGTGGATGGCCCTTAACAGGGAGTCGAAACCACGGGTCACGAGGTGGTTTCTTGACCTGCAGCAGTACAAGTATCGCTCGTTCATCGACAGGGGTCTCTTCATGCCCGCCGATGCCCTCTCCGGGCCCACGACCTCTCGGTGCAGCAGGTGCGACCCGGCGGGTCTGGGCTGAGGGGAGTCTTGTCACCTGCGTGTGCATGGGAAGCAGCTGAAGGGCTTAGGAAATACTGTTTATACATCTGCCCAGGGCGGGTGCACTGGCGCTCTTTCTGAGTTCTCTGCAGGTCTTACCGGAAAATCCCACCAGGAGCCGCCATTTCCAGGAAGGACACATCACTTCGGTTCCGGCCCCAAGAATGAGGTCACTTCGGTTCCGGCCCCAAGGATGATGTCACTTCCAGTTCGGCCCAGAGGGCGACATCATTTCCGCCCTCTGTGCTATAAAGCTCACTGCCTTTGCTTAGGCAGGCAGTTCTGTTTTGGACTCTGTTGTGTAAACAACTGTTTACAATGCCTCAAAGACTTTTGCAGCGGAAACCGTAATAAGCGGGTGGCTGCCCCAAACCTTCCGTCTCTGGTCTCCACTTATTACACAACATAGGAATGCTGTGCCAAAGTGCTTTACACAATTAAAGAAAAAAAAAACATACAATTAACATAAATAACATAAATAGAAATAAAATAAATGAACATAAATAAAATAAATACACTAAAAAAAGTTTGGTATGATTCACATAATATTTCAATCTGAACCAATATAATTCTTTTTAGCTTATTGATCCCACAAATTTTAAGTTAGAGGCAATCATTTAGAGTGATTGGGTGCAATTCACTTGTTTTATACTGAAGTTAATCTATTTTTTAAGTCGTTCTTTTTTGGCAGTTGGAAAGCCATCACGCTGGAAAGTTAGACCGAGAGAATATACAAATGGCCCTCAAACACAGCACGAACAACCTCAAATATTAGGTTAACTGAAATAGGATTTTTCACGTTTATTCCCTCCACCATAACACTTTGGTACAAGCAAATTTTTTTACTTTGATTGAGATCTGAAACCAAATATTTCAAGTTACAACAATAAATGACTAATCTTAAGTTGCTTGAAAGAAAATTTATATTGAATGAAAAACATCAATGTTATACTTTTTTCAGTTTATTACATAACTAGCAAAATACCCGCCTTCATGGCCAGGAGTAAGTAGTGTTAAAAAGTAATGAAAAAGAAACATTTTAATAATGCGTAACTTGACAAGCGTAATTGTTTTTCTCATTGTCATAGTGTTGCTGGCATATATATATATATATATATATATATATATATATATATATATATATATATATATATATATATATATATATATAGGATCTGCGGAGAGATCCTTGACAGACAGTCCGACTTCTGAGGGCAAGTCCCCAATGAAGGGGTCCTACTACTTGTCTGGGGTCCGTCCTGCAATAAAGAGAAACACAGGGTCAGAACAGCTGCCTGGGCACTCTTACTGTGCCACACACTAACAGTGTTCCCCTCAATCGCACCCAGCGCACTGTTCAGCACCCTCTCCACGGGTTCCATGTCCCTCTTGGTGTTGGAACCGCCGGCATCGCCTGCACTCTCTCCACCGGCACCAAGCACCGCGTCCCAACTTATCGGAGGAATCAGCACTCAGCCTCCCATTCCTCCTATCACTCTGGGATGCCCTGACAGTCTGAGTCTCCTTATTAGAAAGAAAGAGCCTCTTTCCCGTCTGCGTCCTTATAGAACGGCGCAAGACCCGCGACGACTTCAGGGCAGGGGCTCTAGGACCCGGCACTCAGCAGCACGTGTCCAAGAGCATCCTCCCGGACTCCCCCTCACCTTGGCGCACAGCCCACTCGCGCCGCCCCTACTGTCGGAGGGCTGCTTACTTAGAGACTGATCTTTTGAATCACAGCCATGTTCAGCAGACCCTCCCTCATGCTTCTATGCGAGGCGGTGAAACCTACCTTCCCGCCGTGCACCCCGGCTGGAGAATCCAGCACAGCGCGCCCGTCAGGCATGTAAGCTATTCTATGGGCGCAACTGCCTTCCTCTCCAGTACCTGCATCTCTACCGGAGGGTGCGTAGCACCTGAAATAAGCAGCTTCTCCAGCGGGCTGAAGGCCGCCTCCAACTCCGACAGAGCAGCCCGGCAAAGACAGGAAGTCATCCGGCGTGGAACCTGTCTGTCAGCCTCTGGCGCCGCAACCTCCTCTGGAGCCTCATCAGGGGTCATCCCCTGCAGCGATGGACATTCCTTAGTCCTGCCTCTATACAGTCATTGGTGGCAAGACACACCATCAATGCGTGCCTGTCAGGAGGACTTCTGGTCATGACCTTCTTGCCTCCCCTTCTGGCGTGCTTGCCGGCAGTCTTGCTGTTGCCAGCGCCTCTCGAGCTGCAGCGTCTCCTCCTCCAGCAGCCCTGGCGGCTGCTGCCCGTGCTGCGGGCCCCGCGGGCTCACCTTCTGGACTCGTCCAACTGAAAACGTCCTGCCGTGGCCTCTCTGGACACCATGCCGTCAGGCGCCTCCAGCAATGATGCGCTGCGTCGGAGACCGCTGCACTCCTGGTATGCCGCGCCCGCCAGCATCAGGGAAAAGCGGCCTTCGCGGACCCCTGGCGGTCAGTGGGGTTCCGCTTACCGCTGATGCGTGGGTGGGATCCCTGCTGCGCGGGGCCGTCCACAACAAGTTTGTTATTATCAGGTCCCCACCTTGAAACAGGCGGAGCATCCTGCTGACTCTCACGCCAGGACACAGACAGGCGGACATGTTGTCAATCCACCACCACCACGTATTTATTTACAATAATATTTACGCAATTATTAGTCACTCAGACTCAGTCTTGTGCACATTTTACCCCAACACACAGTCCTGGCCACACAAATGCCACTTCTCGTGCCTTGTCCTTCTTCCACCGACTCCAGCCCTGAATGAAGGAGGCGGCCCTTTACACATGTCCCGGATGGGCTCCAGGTGTTCCGACCTCCCCGTTGGCCAAAGCCCCAGCGTGGCGGATGTGCCGGCTGTTCTCGGCAGCTCACCAGGTGTCCTGTAATCTTCCCCAGCACTTCCTGGTGTGGCGGAAGTACTGAGGTAACAGGTCCCCAAGGCATTGGGGCACCTCCTGGCGGTGACCCACCAAAGCAACCAGGATGGCCCCCACGTGATCCAGGGTGGGTGCAGACCCACATCGGTCCCTCACAGCGTCCCGAGGTCGGTCGTTGGCATCCTGACAATATATATATATATATATATATATATATATATATATATATATATATATATATATATATAAATATACACACATACATGTCTACATATATAGACACACACATATACATATATATATCTGTATATATCTATCTATATCTATATAACTATCTATATGTATATATCTATCTATATATCTATATCTATATATCTATATCTATCTATCTATATATCTATCTACTATCTACTTTGGGTGCGAGCAGCTGTTGCTGGGGGTGCCAGAATCCATCGAAGGAAGAAAAATTAAAAACATTATTTGTACAAAATGTTAATTTATCTATCCATTCCTAAATAATTAAATGGGCAGACTATTTAGTATCAGTGCAATCGCTGCTTGTTAAAACGGATGACTCCTGCTCTTACGTGCACTTAGTGCTTGGGTATTAAGATCTATGTATCTGTTCAAGTTCTATTTAAATTTTTATTTAGTCGACAGAAATATGTTTAGTAGGAATATAAGTTAAATTTAGTCATCATTGCATAGATTTTTCTTCACTATAGAAATTTAAAGACTAAATTCAACTTCAATTCTACCAAAGATATTTCTTTTTTTTTTTTTTTTTTTATTTTATTAATTTTATTACAATCAATACATAGCAATCAAGTTTTACAAAAAAAAAGAATTATGCTAAGAACAGATCGATCCCCACCCTTGAGAGAGAGAGCAAGCCAAACGTGTAAAATTTAAGGCTTTTAAAAATACCTAAATCAACAAATTCTCTGTGCTTTATAAACATTTCAAAATATTACTGATTAGATCCTGCCATGTTTTGAAAAAGTCTGCACAGATCCTCTAACTGAGTATTTGATTTTTCCAATTTTAAATAATATAACACATCAGTTTCCCACTGACTTAAAGAGGAGAGTTTGGGTTCTTCCAGTTTATCAGAATAAGTCTGCGTGCCAACAGTGTAGTGAATGCAATCACAATTTGTTTGTCTTTCTCCACTTTAAGACCCTCTGGAAGAACCCCAAACACAGCTGTTAATGGGTTAGGAGGGATTGTGAGTCCAAGACTGTCTGAGAGGTAATTAAAATTTTTGTCCAGAATAATGTTAATTTGGTGCAGGCCCAGAACATGTGACCTAGTGAGGCTGGGCTTTTGCAGCGTTACAGGTTGGATCATGCCTGGAAACATTTTGGAGAGTTTTAGTGAGACAGATGTGCTCGATATATAATTTTGAGTTGTATAATTGTATGCTTTGCATATGGAGCTTGAGTGAATTCTCTGCATTGCTACTTTCCACTCCTTTTCTGATATATTAATTGAGAGGTCATTTTCCCAGTGTCCTCTTGGATCTTTGAAAGGAAGGGATTGTAAAAGGATTTTATATATTGTAGAGATGGAGTCTAACTCCTTGAAATTGAGCAATAATTTTCCAGCGTGGATGAGGGTGCAAGATGAGGAAAATCTGGAAGGTTCTGTTTAACAAAGTTCCTGATTTGAAGATAGTGAAAGAAATTTGTAGCTGGAATGTTAAATTTGGAATGTAATTGTTCATAGGATGCAAAGACGTTGTCTATATAAAGATCCCTAAGCAAGTTAATTCCAAATTTTTCCAGATATTAAAACTGCATATGTTTGTGAGGGTTGAAAGAGGTGGTTCTTTTGCAGGGTGCCACAGAAAGAAGCTTCTCCGTCTTAAAATGCTTTCTACATTGGTTCCAGATTCTAAGTGAGTGGAGCACAATTGGGTTATTAGTGTATTGCCGATAACGTGTGTTTATTGGAGCACAAAGCAAGGAATACAAAAAGTACTGCAGGATTTTACTTCTATTGCGGTCCATGCCTGTGTATGTTCTTCTATTTGTGTCCAGGTTCTTATCGACTGTATATTTGCGCCCAGTAATAAAACTGGAAGTTAGGTAGAGCCATGCCGCCTTCTGCCTTTTGTCTTTGTAGAGTCGCTCTTTTGATGCGTGGATGTTTAGAATTCCAAATAAATGAGGTTATTGTTGAATCTAATTGCTTAAAAACGATTTATTAATGTATATTGGTATGTTTTGAAATTAAAAAAGGAGCTTAGGAAGAATATTCATCTTAACAGTGTTAATTCTTCCAGCTAGTGTGAGATGAAGGGTTGACCATCTATGCAAGTCTTGTTTAATTTTTTCCATGCAGACGACGAAATTTTGTTGATAAAGAGCTTTATGTTTACTTGTGATGTTTACGAGGTATTTAAACTGTTCTGCAATGATAAAAGGAAGGGTGTCTAATCTAATATTATATGCTTGCGAATTCACGGAAAGAGTACACTTTTATTCAGATTAATTCTGAGACCAGAGAGCTTTTGAAATTCTGTGAGTGCTGCTAAGACTGCAGGCACAGAATTTTCTGGGTCCGATATATACAGTACCATGTCATCTGCATATAATGAGATTTTCTGTTCCAGTCCTTCTCTGCTAATCCCCTTTATCTGATCAGTATTTCGACAATGTATTGCCAGTGGTTCAATGGCAATTGCAAACAGCAGTGGTGACAAAGGGCATCCTTGTCTTGTGCCACGTTCTAGTTTAAAGTAGTCTGAGCAAATGTTATTGATGCAAACTGAAGCTTCTGGGTTAGTATACAGTAATTTAATCCATGCACAAATGTTGGGCCAAACCCAAACTTCTCCAAAATAGTAAAAGGTATTTCCATTCAATCATGTCGAATGCTTTTCTGCATCCAATGATAATAATATTTCTGGGGTGTTTGATTTAGTTGGTGAGTATATTACATTAAACAGGCGTCGAAGATTTGAAGATAAGTGTCGGCCCCTAATAAATCCAGTTTGGTCTTGTGATATTACTGAGGGAGCACTTTCTCCATCCTTCTAGCTATGATTTTAGAGAGTATTTTAACGTCGTTATTCAGAAGTGAAATTGGTCTGTATGATGCACATTGTAATAAGTCCTTATTTTGTTTTGGAAGACAGTGATTAGTGCTTGGCGAAAGGTTTGTGGAAGAGATTGGTTATCTCTGGCTTCTGTAAATGTTGCTAATAGGAGGGAGCTAGCTGAGCGGAGAATTTCTTGTAAAACTCTGCAGGGTAGCCATCAGGGCCTGCTGCTTTTCCACCTTGGAGTGACTTTATAGCATCCAGTAATTCTGATAATGACAGAGGTTTATCGAGCTCCTCCACACTAATAGCGTCAATTTGTGGTATCTGTAATTTATCCAGAAATGCATTAGATTGTATATTGTCTTCTTTAAACTCAGTAGTATATAGGGATTTATAGTAGTCTCTAAAAGTGTACATTATATTTTTGTGTTCGATGATTTTATCTCCGTTAGTGTTAGTAATTACGAGATTGCGTTGCGTACATCTTGCTTGTGAATTTGTTGCTAAAAGCTTATTAGCTTTCTCTCCATGTTCATAATAATGATGTCTGGATTTGTAAATTAGTTGTTCGGTTTCTTTAGTTGTCAAGAGGTTTAATTCTGAATGTAGAGCCTGCCTCCTCTTATGTAGAGTCTCGCTTGGTAGTCTGGCATGTTCTTCATCTATTTTAGTAATTTCGCTTTTTATCTCTGCTACTTTCTTCGCGGATTTATTTCTGTGGGAAAGATATGAGATAATCTGTCCTCTTAAGAAGGCCTTAAGAGTTTCCCAGAGTATTCCTGCAGAGATCTCAGGGGATGTATTTGTCTCTAGAAAGAATTCAATTTGTTTGGATATAAATTCAGTACAATTCTCGTCAGCTAATAGAAGCGGATTGAGGCGCATCTCGGGGTGAGTGTATGGGGCTTAGTAATTTCAGCTCCAAGATCATCGAGCATGGTCTGAAATAACAATAGCATCGTATTTACAAGATTTAATCTTAGGCAAGAAGTTATTATCTATAAAGAAGTAATCAATCCTTGAGTAGCAATGATGTACTGGTGAGTAGAAAGAATATGTTCTTGAATTTGGGTTTAAAAACCACCAGGGATCTGATAAGTTGTGATCAGTTATAAACTTTGTAATTATCTTTGCGGTGTTAGTTGCGTTCCCCTGTGGAGGAAGTCTTATCTAAAAGTGGATTTAGAACACAATTAAAGTCCCCAGCCATTATAAGTTTATGAGTGTTCAGATTGGGAATGGATGCAAATAAATTTTGTATAAATTCCTTATCATCAACATTAGGTGCATAAACATTTATCAAAATCATTTTACAGTTAGATAAGTCTCCCATGACCATCACATATCTCCCTTCAGGATCCAATACTACATCTGATGCTACAAATGGTACTGTTCTATGTATGAGAATTCCCACCCCTCTAGTTTTCTTTGTAAAACTAGAATGGAACATTTGCCAGTCCAGTCTTTTTGCAGCGGAACTGATCCTTACTTAGTAAGTGGGTTTCCTGTAAAAATACTATTTTAGCATTTAGACCTGTTAGGTGAGAAAGTACTTTCTTTCTCTTTAATTTGATTCAGGCCTTTAACATTCCAGCTTACGAAGTTAACTGTCCCATCATGGAGACACTGATTCTGAGTTTTGGTGTCATATTATAGTCTTAACTGGAAGTGAAATAGTTTAGGTCTTAATTTCCTATTCCCCAAGAGTTGTTGCCATGCAGCTTATTATTACGTTGATAGTTATAATTATAAAGATTGAGATGATAGATTAGATATAGATCAAGCCTGCTCTCTTTCTCTTCCCCCCTTAACCCCCCACCCTCCCTTTTTGCCTCCCCAGGTGAGGCTAAAACCCACTTCATGCAGTCCCAGTCCTCTGACATACCCAGAGACAGAGCACGTCCAAAGCACATCAAGCCCCCATGCAGTGGCGCTTTAAGGTTAAAAGATAGAGATATCTGTTACCAATATAGTCTTTAAAAGAGGAAAAAGAAAAAAAAAGAAAAAAGAATTTTGCACTTAATATATACATATATATATATACATATACATACATACATATATACATACATATATATATACATACATACATACATACATACATACATACATACATACATATAATCTTCATCAATTTTAGTGCATTAAGATGATATCCCCAGATAATAAACCCAGGTGATGGTGTTAAAGATGTGTCCAAAACAAGCATAACAAGTCTTAATGCAGTAATAGCAATAACAGCAAACCAAGGGTATGATATTGAACAGTCTCATTTAGGGTACACATGAAATAATTAGAAAAGAAAAAAGAGGAGGAAAACGTAATTAAGCACAATAAAACATAAACATTTAGCCCTAGTAATACTAAGTAATGATAAGTAATAAGTAAGTAATAATAATATAAGAATATGAGAATATATGCTGATAAAAAACCCGTATTTTAAAAACAAATAGATCAGACAGTAGATTATTAATCCTAGCTTTATCATTTACCGCCATGACTCACAATTATGTATCAGAATAGTCCCGGGATCAGCTTTCTTAACTCATTTTCTGCCTCCTCCTTGCTAGCGAAAACATAGAAATGACCCTGCCATTCCACTTTCAGTTTTGCGGATACAGGAGGCCGTATTTGACATTGGCTTGCCGTAGCAGCTGTTTAATATTATAGAAGGCGGCGTTTAATAGCTGTTGCTGGAGAGAAGTCAGGGAAGACGCGAATGTGGCAATCTTCATATATAATATCTTCCTTTTTTTTCCTGAGGAGTTCCATCACCTCTAACTTAAATGATAATCGTTCAAAACGAACTATAAAAGATCTTGGTCGGGGTCTGACGGTGTTTGATCCGCGTCGCGTAAGCCGCTGCTATCTCAGATTCTGCTTTAAAGTCGCCCCGATTATTTTAGAAAAAGTTCAGTTCGAATTTCACGGGTTTAAACTTTCTCGATTCTCCGGCAGGCCTTCAATTCTGACATTATACCTTCTATTCCCATCTTCTAAAGCAGCCAGTCTGTCTCCAAGTTTTTCTCCGAGTTTTTTACATTCCGAACTGACATTTACTGCTCTTTCCTCGGCACAGGCAGCTAGATGTTCGGCTATTTCGATCCGATTCGTGAATGTCTCACTAAGATGCTCCAATCGATCAGCAAGCGTGCTCAGTTTAACTGAGTTTTTCTCAATGCGCTCTTCGATTTTACCCTAGAAGTTCTAGTTGTACCTCTTGGCGCAGCCTTTCATTTGCCTGTTGGATTTCCTGTTTTAATTCCTGTTTCAGTCTCTCAAGTGCCTTTGCCGTTGCTTTCTCATTAGCCTTCTCGCTTTTCTTTATATCTTGCCTGAGCTCAGCGAGCAACACTTTCAGTTCAGATAGCTGAAATGTGCCTTCTTGTGCCGTAGATGAAGCAGCAGACTCTGCTGAAGCCGGTGTCCCGCTGCTCCAGTCCCGCGTAATTGCGTAACTGAAGCCGCGGACCTCCCGGCCTTTTCCAGTTTCAGGTAATCCTCTCCAATCGGAGCTATCCACATCTGCACTCACGATCGCACCTTCGCTCCCCTTTTCGCTCTCAGCCGGCGACGATGTAGCGGACCGTGGTCCCGAGGAGTCTGTACTTTCGCCCATCTGATCCAGGTCTGTCTCTGAGAGGCCGTATCTCGAACTAGGGCTTGCTGATCGCAGCTTGGATGTAGCTTTAGTCTTCGATTCTTTCGGACCCCCCTTCTTGTTGGCCATGTTTATATGTGTTTACATATACTGTAGCGGTCCCTCTCGGGTTGAATAAATACAGGATATCTCTGAATAATAAGCAAATAATATGAAAATAGCACCACTGCTAGCGGAGCTCCACTTCAGACGTCCATCTCTCGCATCGGACGAGACCAACTCCTACCAAAGATATTTCTGGTGACTAAATAGAACCTACTTATATCCAAATTCGACCTATTGAGCTGTCGCCTGCTTGCCTGAATATGTCACCCTCGCTGTGCTCTTACTTTTTTACCGTTCATTTAATCATGGCTAGTCGCGGAAAAATTATAAAATGGGAGGGGGATTACACTGAGTATGGCTTTACCAAAAGAATTATTGATGGTGAATAAAGTATCCATTATTCATAAAGCTTAATTGGTGATCTGCATTTCTGCGTTAACCTCATATTTTTTCATACTTCTTCTCAAACCAAGGGGGTGGGAGGGTAAAATGAATCGGGAAGCTGATCAATGTAATCGTGTACCAGGAAATCATGCATTGACAGAAGTTCCCTTTGCTTGAATGCAAAGTGTGATTAAATCGTTATTTTTAACGCGTTATGGAGCACATACATTGAAGCTTCTCAGCTGTGCTTGTGCTAAGAAAAGGAAACATTTTAAAAATAACGTAACAAGATTGTCAATGTAACCTTTTGTAAGTAGTGCCTGGAGGATTCAGACTGTGGAGAAACTCTAGAGACAGCGTGTGTATTAACTTGTGGATTTTTCTTTGAGTATTTGGTGGCAGCGTCACAAAGTTGGTTCCGCAAGACTGCGTTAGCTGCGCTCAGCTCAGAGCTAAATGAGGTGAATGGGAGGAGATGATGACGTGACTCCCCACCTGCCTTAACTGTCAATCCCCACAAAGACAGTCTCCCGGAATTTGCATAAGCACAGCCCTTCAACAGCAATTTTAACTTAGTTACAAAGTGATCAAAACTCTCGTTTATATCCCGCGCCTCTCATTAAACTTGTATCCCGCATTAGCCGTGGGCATGACAAATGCCAGCGGCAGCCTGTCTATGAACTTAATTTAAACTTTAGGTTTACACCGTGCTTTGTTTCCGAAGTAGCTGCACTCATGAATATGGTTGTGTGTGTGTCAGTCGCTCGCTTCTTATTGTTTCGCTGCCTTCTCAATTGTATAATGCATGTTTTCTTCAGCGCTTTTGGAGCTCTTCCTTGTTTTCTCGTATGCGTTGACAGTCAGTTCACGTGATTACGTGGGAGGCGTGATGATGTCACACAAAACTCCGCCCCCCCATGGCCATCGAGCTCAACTCCATTACAGTATATGGATAAAAATAGCTTCCAGTTATGACCATTACGCGTTGAATTTCGAAATGAAACCTGCCCAACTTTTGTAAGTAAGCTATAAGGAATGAGCCTGCCAAATTTCAGCCTTCCACCTTCACGGGAAGTTGAGAATTAGTGATGAGTGAGTGAGTCAGTCAGTCAGTGAATGAGTCAGTGAGGGCTTTGCCTTTTATTAGTATAGATCACAATGAGGAAACCATCAGTATTACTGAAGGTCAAGGAAAACAAGTGAATAGAAATGAGTCTTTAATCTTGTTTTGAACAGTTCAATTGTAGATGACTCCTTTATGTATTGAGGTAAAGAGTTCCACAGGCAAAGAGCAGCAGCTGCAAAAGCCCTGTCCCCCTTAGTTTTACACTTGGTACTAGGGACAACAAGAGACAACTGACTAGAAGATCTAAGCACTCTAGATGGCCGGTGTAAAGCATACAATTTGGATAAATAGGCAGGAGCAAACCCATGTAAAGATTTAAAAACTAGCAATAAGATTTTAAAATCAATTTGAAAACTGACAGTCAGCAAGTATAAAGAAGCTAATATTGGAAAAACAGAATCAGACTTTCTTGCCCCAACCAGAAAGCGAGTGGCAGCATTCTGGACCAACTGTATCCTGCTTCTGTTGCTAATCCCAGAATACAGCAAGTTGCAGTAATCAAAGCGAGAAAAGATAAAAGCATGAGTAGTTTTCTCAAGATCCCTAGAAGATAAAAAAGGCTTGATCTTACTTAAAAGACGAAGCTGGAAAAAGCAACTCTTGACTAAAGAATTAATCTGTTTCTCAAAAGAGAGGTTACTGTTGTAATAAGTGGAGACCAGAGGCATGGAAAGGTTTGGGGCAGCCACCCGTTTAATTCGGTTTCCTGGCTGCAAACGTCTTTGAGGCATTGTATACAGTTTATACAACAGAGTCCATACAGAACTGACTGCCAGAGCAAAGGCAGTATGCTTTATAGCACAGAGGGCGGAAGTGATGTCGTCCTCTGGGCCGGAACTGGAAGTGACATCATCCTTGGGGCCGGAACCGGAAGTGACCTCATCCTGGGGGCCGGAACCGGAAGTGATGTGTCCTTCCTGGAAATGGCGGCTCCTGGTGGGATTTCCCGGGTAAGACCTGCAGAGAACTCAGAAAGAGCGTCAGCGTAATTCCCGCCCCAATGGCCGATGTATAAGCAGTATTTTCTAAGCCCTTCAGCTGCCTCCCATGCACGCGTGTGACAAGACTCCCTCAGCCCAGACCCGTGGGTCGGGCGACCTGCACCGAGAGGTCGTGGGCCCGGGAAAGGGCATCGGCATTGGCATGAAGAGACCCCTGTCAATGAACGAGCGTATACTTGTACTGTTGCAGGTCAAGAAACCACCTCGTGACCCGTGGATTCGACTCCCTGTGAAGGGCCATCCACTTCAGGGGTGCATGATCCGTCACCAGAGTGAACACGCGACCCAAGAGGTAGTACCGCAGCTGAGTCACCGCCCATTTGATCGCCAGAGCCTCTTTCTCCACCGCCCGCACCTGGTCTCCCTGTCCAACAGTTTCCGGCTCAGGTACATAACGGGGTGTTCAACACCGCCGACGCTTTGGCTCAACACGGCTCCCAAGCCTGTGTCCGGCGTCCGTCTGGAGGACAAAAGGGAGAGAATAGTTAAGGGAGATTAAGATAGGTGCTGAAGTCAGAGCCTTTTTTAAGTCACTGAATGCAGCCCCCGCTTTATCAGACCATACCACCGTATTAGGAGCTCTTTTCTTTGTCAAATCGGTCAAGGGCGCCGCTCTCTCAGAGAAGCGAGGCACAAACCCGGTAGTACCCGCCAAACCGAGAAAGGATTGGACTTGCCGCTTGGTTTTGCGGACGGGCCAGGCCATTATGGCTTGCAACTTGGAACACTGTGGCCTCACAGTACCCCCGCCCACTAGGTAGCCCAAATATTTGGCTTCTCTCAACCCAAAGAAACATTTCTTGGGGTTGATTCAGAGCCCGGCCTCCCCAATGTCCGTAATACTGCTGTGACCTGCTATACGTGTTCCTTCCAGGTGCTGGAATAGATGACGCCATCCAGATAGGCAGCATAGAACGAAGTTATGGGGCCGGAGCACTTTGTCCACCAGACGCCAAAAGTCGCAGGCCCGTGTAACCTGAATGGAAGGACACGATACTGCCAGTGTCGCTAGGAGTGCTAAACGCGTTTTTTTCCTTCGGACTCCGTTAAAGGAACCTGCCAGTACCCCTTTGTCATGTCAGTCTTAGCAATCAAGACGATGGGACTGGACCAGGGACTACTACTTTCCTCGATTACTCCTAGTGCCAGCATTCGCTTGATTTCCACTTCTACTTTCTTTGCCTCCGGGAGTCTGTAGGGTCGCTCACGGACGATCACCCCGGTCAGTCAATATGTAAATGCGCAATCAGAGAGGTCCGACCTGGCTGTTCACTTACCACCTCTGGAACAGAGCGGATAGCTGCTTCGAGCTCCTGTTTCTGTCTCGGAGATAGCTGCTCACCGAAATTAAGGGAACTTACTTCAGCGAAGAGAGAGCAGGGCTGTCCGGAGGAGGGATCGGGATCCCTCTCCTTCCACGGTTTCAGCAGGTTTACATGATACACTCGCTCAGCTGGTCGGCGATTGGGTTGTTTCACCAAATAGTCGACCAATCCCTTCCTCTCCTTAATTTCGTAGGGGTCTAGCCAATGTGCGAGCAGTTTAGAGTGAGAAGTAGGTACCAACACCATGACGCGATCCCGGTTGGAACTCCTGGAGAGTCGTGCCACGGTCATAAAGGCGGGCCTGTGCTGATTGTGCCTCCTCTATATGACTTTTTAGAATCGATCTTATTGCATCAAATCTATCTACGCAATTAAGGATATATTCCAAAATATTAGTGGAGGGCTGTGCCTCCCCTTCCCAGCCCTCTTTTAAAATATCTAATAAACCCCGGGGCTGTCTTCCGTACAATAATTCAAATGGAGAGAACCCCGTAGAGGCTTGAGGAACTTCCCGGTAGGCAAAGAGGACAAGGGGGAGGAGTTGGTCCCAATTCCTCCCATCCTTGCTGACTACCTTACGTAGCATTTGCTTGAGAGTTTGGTTAAATCTCTCCACCAGCCCATTGGTTTGAGGATGTAACACCGTGGTTTTTAAATGCTTTATTTTCAGTAACTTAGCAGTCTCCTTGAACGTTTCCGAGGTAAAAGGCGTTCCTTGGTCCGTCAGGACTTCTCTAGGAATGCCCACGCGCGAAAAGACTCCTACTAGTTCCCGTGCCATATTTTTAGTGGTAGCCGAGCGCAACGGAACGGCTTCAGGGAATTGGGTTGCATAATCCACGAGGACGAGTATATATTTATATCCTCGGGCTGAGGGTTCTAGGGGTCCTACTATATCAACCCCAATCCTGTCAAAGGGAACGTCAATAAGGGAAGGGGACCAGAGGAGCACGGTCCTCCTAGGAATTTGCCGCAGTTGACACTCCGGACAGGAAATGCAAAAGCGTAACCTCCTCATTAATCCCGGCCAGAAAAAGCGGAGCTTAATTCGCTCTAATGTCTTATCGGAGCCGAGATGGCCTCCAAGAAGGTGGGAGTGTGCTAACTCGCAAACCTGCCGCCGGTAGGTCCGCGGGACTAGCAACAACTTCCGGACCTTCCCCTCATGTTCAGCGACCCGATACAACAACTCATTATCAATGACAAAGTGAGGTCCCTGTGGCATGGGCAAATGCGTGCGTTGGCCGTTAACGAGAAGCACTGCATTCTTTATGTGTTTCAGAGAGTCGTCATTCCACTGTTCTCTCTTGAAAGAAGCCGGTGTTGCTCTAAACTGAACGAACAATTCAGAGAGAGGGTCCGGTCTGACCTCAAGGGCGGAGATTCCTCCCCTGCTGACGGGGCGCTAGTGGATGACGTAGTAGCCGCGACGGTCCGGGAATGTCTTCGTCATTCTCTTGGCCTACCGCCCCACTCCCTGTCGGCTAATTACACGGTGTGGAAGCAGCTTGAGATGAATCTTTGTCATCTATAACGAGGCCATAATCTTTTCGGGGAATGCTTTCTAATCTACCGCTGTTACTATTAGACCAGTCTCGCCCGAGGATTACGGGAAATGGAGGATCCGGATGTACCACTACGGTAAGCTATCGAAGGGTTCCTCCGAGACATACGTAACACCGGGCGGTTTTGTATGTGCGGATATCTCCGTGTATACATTTTAGACTGGTCTTATTTTTAATCCATTGTTGCGGTAGAATAAAACGGCGAGCAACGACAGACACGTTACTGCCGGAATCGAACAGAGCTGTTATTTTATGTCCATTAATGAGAAGCTCCCCCGTATGTTTATCCGCCAGGGGATTGCTAAGGGCACACAAACAACCCCGCCATTGTCCCCTACGGACCGCCTTGTTCCCCGACAGGTCGCAAGCCAGATGGCCCGGCGATTTCGGAACAGGCTCTGGATTGCGTGGAAGGGACTGCTTTAGTAGGACATAGCTCCCGGGTAGTCCACAAAGCGACTGTTCCGCCCTCCCAGGTTTCACAGCCGGCCTCTGGGTTTGCAAGAGTTGTAACAGCTCGTCCATAGAATGAAATTCGCCCCAGGCCGGCTGGGCGAAATCCTGGGGTAGACGCTGTAGCAGCAAAAAACAGGCCACTTGCTGCACTATTTGTAAGGGGGTCAACTCAAATGGCCTTAGCCACTCCCCCACCTGTTGCCAGAGAGCCATAGCCTGCTCTGACAGCTTTTTACTTGGGTTAAACTCCCAGTCTAGTATTTCCTTCACCTGCTGGCCTGGGGACAACCCATCGTTAACAGGGACCTTGGTCCCGATGGGCGGCTCGGCTTTCCTGCCCAGGAGAGCATACTGAGCCACTCGTGTGTGTTCCCCAGAAGCCAGCCCACGCCTGTGGGTCCCCTCTACCTTCTCCACGAGATGGGTTGTTAGCCCCGGGTTATGCTCGTGGAGCAGAGCCTGCACCGCATCCTTCCTGACCCTCCGGCGCACTCCCTGCCCCGAAACTCGGCCCGGTACTCACCCACCTGGTTCCGTGGGAGTTCGTGTCCCGGGTTCTTCGGGACACCATCCTAACGACTCACGCCACTGTAATAAGTGGAGACCAGAGGCATGGAAAGGTTTGGGGCAGCCACCCGTTTAATTCGGTTTCCTGGCTGCAAACATCTTTGTGACATTGTATACAGTTTATACAACAGAGTCCAAACAGAACTGACTGCCAGAGCAAAGGCAGTGTGCTTTATAGCACAGAGGGCGGAAGTGATGTCGTCCTCTGGGCCGGAACTGGAAGTGACGTCATCCTTGGGGCCGGAACCGGAAGTGACCTCATCCTGGGGCCCGGAACCGGAAGTGATGTGTCCTTCCTGGAAATGGCGGCTCCTGGTGGGATTTCCCGGGTAAGACCTGCAGAGAACTCAGAAAGAGCGTCAGCGTACCCCGCACCCCCCGGGCAGATGTATAAGCAGTATTTTCTAAGCCCTTCAGCTGCCTCCCATGCACACGTGTGTGACACTGTCAAAAATAACACCAAGATTGCGGACTTAAGGTTTGCAAAAGACAGAGAAAGAGCTGAGAAGTCCACAACCAATTTGGCCTTTAGCTGATGGACCCACTATAAGCACCTCCGTTTTATTTTGATTCAGATCAAGAAAATTATTAGCCATCCAGGATCTTACTTCAAAATGACAGTTGTGAGGTTGATTCATTGCAGAGTTGCAGACGGGACTATAAGCCTGTGTATCATCAGCATAGCAATGAAAAGAAATGTTAAATTTCCTAAAAATAGCTCCAATAGGGTGAAGGTATATAGAGAATAAAATAGGACCCAAAATGGATCCCTGAGGAACACCACATTTAATAGGAGCAGTAGACGAAAAAGAGGAATTTAAAGTCACTGAAAAGTGTCAAACAATTTCTATGAAAAAGTGTCTATGACCTGAACCAGTTAAGAGCAGCCTCTTTAAGCCCAACAAGATGTTCAAGTCGCAACACCTATATCTCATGGTCAATAGTGTCAAAGGCAGCGGACAGGTCAAGGAGGACAAGGAGAACAAGGACTGCAGCACCACCTGAGTCAGTAATAAAGAGATAGCATTGAATACTTTCAGGATGGCCGTCTCAACACCATGATAACGCCTAAAGCCAGATTGGTAGATCTCAAATAAATTATTGGAGTTAAGGTGATCAACCATCCATCCATCCATTATCCAACCCGCTATATCCTAACTACAGGGTAACAGGGGTCTGTTGGAGCCAATCCCAGCCAACACAGGGCGCAAATGATAATAATCTGGCTAAATAATTCTTTCTAATATTTTTGGCAATTGGGAAATCGGCCAATATTGGCTAAAACTCCAGGATCTAATTCTTCCTTTTTTAGACAGGGACGCAGAGCAGCATGTTTAAAAAATGAGGGCACAACCCCCTCACTAATAGAACCATTGATAATGGCTAGTAAAGATGGACCCAAAACATCAAAGGCTTCTACTATGAGGCATGGTGGTATAATATCAAGAGGACTGAGAGTAGGTTTAAGGGTGTCAATAGTACTCTTTAACTGTGAAAGTGAGACAAGATCAAATGATTCCAAGACAATGCCATGATTAACAGTGAATTTTAATTGAATTAAATAAGATCCTAGGATTCTTAGTTAAATGCTCTCTGCTCTGATGTTCTATATCAGGAAAACATTTTGGTTCTTGATCTCACAGGAGAAAAGCAGACAACTTTATTTAAGGTTATGAAGAGGTATGTAGGAGAACACTGGTTTTACATAAGTAAAACACATACATTTATCTTATTCCTAGTTTTGCATTATTTGCCCACCTTGTATTCTGTTTTCTCTTACTGTATGTACTGTTGTCTACTTTTTAAGTGATTGGTTCATTCATTCATTTTCTGGGCTTGCTTATTCTAATAGAAGATCACTGGGGCAGAGACCAATCTTTGGACCCTTTCTGAAGTGGAGTGCACAGCCATGTATAAAGTTTCAAATGGAAAACACTTATCAGGTGGTGTTTGTTTCTGTAGAGTTTGTCATGAGGCAGGCCTGTCTGAGCTTTTATTGCTATATTATGAAAAAGAAGGGAATACAATGCACATTTTTTCATTTATTTGCTTGTTTTGACACCTGCTTAACTGGTATGGAACTCCAGTAATTTGATGAGTAGTTTACTATGTTAAAATGAATTTTGCCAAAATGCCATTTCTGGCCACATACATACACTGCTCACAAAAAATAATGAGACACTTAATTATCACAGTGTTAATCACCAAGTCAGTTAAGCTTCAGGGATTTCAGATTTTCTGTCCACTTAGGAAGCATAAGCGATTGTGAATAAACTTCACAAATTCACCTACAAATGAGCATGGCAGAGATACCAGGTAACAGGCCATTACCCAGGTAGAGCTGGACATGACTGATACCTAATTCCTTGTGCCAGGAGAAACAGGATAAGCACTGCCAGTGCCCTACAAAATGATCTACAGCTGGCTACTGGTGTGCAGGTTCCTGAACAAGCTGTCTGAAACCGACTCCATGATGGTGGCATGAGTCATTTAATGGGACCTGTGCTCACAGCCCATCACCATATAGTTCAACTGTCATTCACCATAGAATACCACAATTGGCAATTCTGCCATTGGCAAACCCGTTCTCTTTAAAGTTGAGAGCAGGTTCACACTGAGCACATATGACAGATGTGAAAGAGTCTGGAGGCACCATGGTGAACTTTATGCAGCTGGTACCATCATCTAGCAAGACTGGTTTGGGAGTTTGTCAGTGATGGTCTGGGGAGGCATTTACTTAGAGGGTTGCACAGATCTCCACGTGCTAGGCAATGGTACCCTTGCTGATCTTAGGTGCCAGGATGAAATCCTCTGAGTTATTGTCAGACTTTATGCTGGTACAGTGGGCCCTGAGTTCCTCCTGGTGCAGGACTTTGCCCAGACTCATGTGTCCAGAGTGTGTAAGTAGTTCCTGGATAACGGAGGCATTGATGCCATCTACTGGCCCGCACATTCCCCAGACCTGAATCCAATTGGGAACCTCTGGGACCTTATCTATTGTTGCATCCGCCACCGCCAAGTAGCACCACAGACTGTGCAGGAACTTACTGATGCCCTGATCCAGGTCAAGGAAGAGCTCCCCCATGACACCACACACCCTCTCATCAGAAGCATGCTCAGACGTTGTGGGGAGTGCATACAGAAACATGGCGACCATATGCACTACTGAGTCACATTGTGAGTTGCCATGATGAAATTCATGCAAGTTGGATCAGCCTGTGATTTAAGTTTTTGACTTTGATTTTCATTGTGATGTTGAATCCAGCCCTCAATGGGTTGGTGATTTTGGTTTCCATTGACTGTTGTTATATCATTTTTCTCAATTAATCCAACCAGATCATTCTCACATATCATATAGTCTCCAGACCATAGCAAGCCATGAACAGGACTCAGTTTGTCACTTGTGGTAGCAGACAAAACATATATATGAAACACTTTCAGGAATAAATACACAGAGATTGCTGCTCATAACATAGAAACTGTATTAGGTGCTGAAGTCTGGGAAAATCATTAACATCAGAGCAGAAGAACAAAATTAGCTGCTCTCATGATGCAAAAGGTGTACTACTTTAGTGGAAGAAGTAGAAATCCTGAATGTGACCATATGTCTTTTCTTAAGGGAAATAATTAGAAGGCGACACACAGAGGGGTGGAGTCCTATGCCCAAAGTCTTATGAAGAATGTGGTGCTCATGTGCTTTGGGAGTTTTCATTGTAACCTTTTCTTCTGTTCATGTGAAAGGTTACTGATGGTTTACTCCTCAATTATTATAAAAACCAATTAAAGATTAGCTGTAATCTTTTTTTTTTCACAAAAAAAATGGCATAACCACTTATTGCACCGCACCAAGTATCATGCAGCACAGATTTAGTTTGGGAAGGAGCTGGTTATCATTTTTGGATTTTTTATTTTGAAATGACTTGACAGCTCAGTGATATGCCACAACTTGGAGAATTCAAGTAACAGTCCTGGATTGTGCCACTGGGAGCTACCACTTAGAGGGCTAATCACGTGAAATTTCCCAATAGGAAGCTTATATTTCACAAATTCCCATTGTACATGAATGCAGCAGCATGCCTTCCCTCAAAGGACAAGAATGTCTAAGCCTGCTTTGGCTCAGATCACCCGTCCTCTTTAAAATTCACTTTCTCCTCTCACTCTCTCTTTTCCTCTTAATTTTAATAGTCCCCACAGGAAAGAAAAGATTCAAGAGGGAAGAAAAGAATGTAAGTGAGGGCAAAAGCAGCTGATCTGAAGCTTGTTCAGTAAAACAAGGATACCGCTAGCAGTGTTTCATTCTGTTTTTCAAAATATTTTGTCCTAGTAATAAACATGATCTTGGCTGGCTCCATGGTCCTTTTTGTTGTTTCCTCCCTCTCATAAAAATCTGCATCTGAGATTAATAAATAATTAAAATGGATTGATTATTAAGAATGTGTTAATCCTGTGTTTAATCCACTGTTTACAGTAATGTTTTAATTTTATAAATATCTACATTTAGGTTAGTCCAGTATTACAGAATGATGCAGTGTAATTGCGCTCCATCCAGGTTCTACTCCTGCCTTGCACCAAATGCTACCTGGACAGGAACCAGCTCTATGTGACCCAGTACTTTATAAGGCAACTAGCTGAAATACCCAGCGTTGCCGAGGTGGAAAATAAAGTTTTTTTTTTAATTGTTTGAAAAAAACATAGTTTAAAAAAACACAACTTTAAAAATAAAAATAAATTAACAAACAATAAATCTGGGTTCGCTTCCTGGGTCCTTCCTGCGTGGAGTTTGCATGTTCTCCCTGTGTCTGCATGGGTTTTCTGTGGTGGGCTGGTGCCCTGCCCGGGGTTTGTTTCCTGCCTTGCGCCCTGTGTTGGCTGGGATTGGCTCCAGCAGACCCCCATGACCCTGTAGTTAGGATATAACGGGTTGGATAATGGATGGATGGATAAAGACTCACTAATGTGCTTTGCTTTGCGGTGTTGTATGTATGTTATCATCCAGCTGACGCTCGGAACTGGCCAACAGTATTTAATTTGAAAAGCAACAGGGACGCGGTGCTGCTCAAGAATAAAGAATGCTGGCAGTCACCTGGTATATACTAACTGTGTAAGCCAGCACAGGATCCTAGAAAGTATTTGAATCATCAGAACTACTCTGGGCATCTCTCTGCTAGAAGGATTCATGTTGCCAAAGTGCTTGCATCGTTTGTGCATTAGCAGCTAAGTGACTGTCTTTCTTAGGAGGTTTCCTTTTTGCCGGTGTACTGGCCTCGCTTGTGTATCCTCGGAGCTGGAGCCCTCACCCTGAGTTTATGTCTCACTTCCGGGTCGGGCAGACACACACACTTCGACGCGTAGAACTCTATTTAATTTCAAGAGCAACAGGGGTGCGGTTGTGCTCAAACATAAAGAATGGTAGCACTCGCCTCCAGTTCCGAGCGTCAACTGGATGATAACATGCATATAAGACCGCAAGATCACCCCCCACCCTACCCAGAAGGGGGCGGGTTATGGCTGACTTTACCCTACAGTATTTTTAGTCGACCAATGAGGAATAGTTTCATGAAAATCGTTCCAGCTGTTCGGACGTGATGCTGGTACATACACACATTGACTTTTATATGTATAGATTAGAAAATGGATGAATGGATATTTCATATTTATCAATGAATCATTTTTTATTTTAAAAAATTACATTTTCCTGTGCAGACCACAGTGTGTGTATCCCTACTTTTCCTGTCTATGGTGACCACCCATAACAATTAGACCACAGCACCTGCTTTATTTGGTTTGGATCGTCTGTACATAGAGGAGGCTGCTGATTCTGATCCCACCAACTGCTGCAACCTTCTCAGCTTGCACACATCCAATTCCTCTGAGATTTCAAGACACATTCCTAAACGATAGTTTCCTGCGCTGTGCTGCCATTGCCCTACTGGCTGGTCTATGGTAAACCTTTTGTTTTTGCAATGCTTTCCTACTCATATGCACTATAAACATGTTCTGCATTATAATTAGAGTTATGGTTAGTGTGTAGTTTGGGCTTCACACATCATGGAGAACCCATCATCCTCAACAGATCTCCATTGTGCATGCTTTTCTGTATCTGTCTTCCTTGGCTTAATTTTTGCTTTCACTGTAATGCTCCCAATTTGCTGAAAGAAAAAAATAATAAAATTATATGTTCCTCTTTGTAGCATTTACCAGCAAGTCAGAATTTGTACTATATACTAGCAGGGGTACCATGTTTTGCTCAGGGTGGAATAATTTGCAGATATGCTTACTGGATAGAAGAAGAAAGTGTTTGGTCCCAAACTAAAATTTTACTGACTAAACCCACCATGGGGAGCAACTTTACATATCTGAGTCAGGTTTGAAGATTCTTCTAAGCATGTGTGAGCCTGGCTAGTATTTGGATGGGAGACCATCTAAGAAAAGTTTGGGATGCTGCTGGAAGAGGTGTTTGTGAGGCAAGCAGGGGACGCTTACCCTGTGGTCTGAATGTGCAGTGATGGGGTCACTGTGCTGTAAAAATGGAACCGGCCTTCAAATAAGAAATAAAACTGAAGTCCTGACTCTCTCTGCTCATGATCCCTGAGCATCCCTTGTGAAGGGTGAGTGTATCCCGATGTCTCGGCTAAATTGCTCTCCATGGCCTAGTCATTCCAGCCCCTAATCATTCCTCTCTAACTGGCTATCTCTCTCACCACCTAATAGCAAATGTGTGGTGAACGTACTAGTGCAAAAATGGCTGCCATTACATCATCTAGGTGGATGCTACACATTGGTGGTGGATGAAATTGCTCTTCAAAGCTCTATATAAATGTAAAGATTATTATTATTATTTGAGGCACTTAAAGTGCAGATGCGGTCACAAAATAAAGTTCTTCAAAGGGAAACAGTTTCTGATTGCAAAATGGCCTTCTGGTCTTCTCTTTTACATAAGGGGTATTTGTTCAGAAATGGGTTGAACAATGTGGACAAGCGCACATTCAACTTTGTGTATTAGAATAATTGCTTTGTAAAAGATTAGTGATGGAATTAACTCTCCAAAAAGCTAATTACAGATAAAATATATGGCTATTTAATAATTTGCTTATCCAGTTCAGGGTTGCAGAGAGCAGTTGGTACAGGACAGAAATAAACCATAGACCGGGTGGCAGCCCATTGTAGGGCACACTTTCTGGGCCAGTTTGTAGTTGATAATTAACATACATATATTTAGGCTGAAAATCAAGGTACCTGTAGATTAAATTAAATACACAGTGACACTGTAAATTGAAGTGTAATTTGTTTAAGTGTAACTACCGAAAGCTTGGTGTTTAACCTGGATTGAATAGATAGGGCAAAAGAGCATCCAAAAACTCAAAAGGAAAAAAGATGTCTAGTAAGATAGCACCACAAAGCAAAATCAGAGTGCTCAACTTCTAATTCTCATTATACACTAGTGACAGATTCAGAGTTGCTCAAATAGGAACTGACATCAAAAATGGAGAAGAATGCACTGCAGAAGCAGAAACTTCAACTAAAACAAGCTGTAGAATCATTTTTCTGAGCCCATTTTACCTATTTTCAACATCATGGAGATTTGGATTATATCTGGATAGTATCAGGTACATGGCACAAAGCATCCTGTGAGGGCACCAGGCATTTACAGTTGTGAATTAACATAATATGCGCAAATTTAGCACATAGAAAGACAGAACATAAAAAAATCCCACACACATAGTGTTCAAGCTGAGACTGATACCTACATGTGAGGCATCAGTGCTAACATAGCTGCACATGTTTTCCATAGTAATACATATTTAAATGAATTTCATGTAGCTAAAATTTCTAGTAATGAAGAGACAAGAGGGAGGTGACCTCCAGGACTAATTTAACTGTACTGTATAGTTGATGTAAGCTCACAAATTGACTGACAAACTCCTCAAGACCAGGAAACACAAGCCATGTTTACTAATAGCATACTACTGAGACAGTGAGGAGACTGATAGCAAAAAGTCTTGGGTGTCATCTTTAATTTTCTTCTGGGTCCTACTCTATCACTGTTCGTTGTTATGTAATTTTAATCAGACGACATAATGGAAGGGGAATGAGTAATGAACAAGGGAATTTAATAGAGGTTCTTCACTCCATAATCCTGCACCCTGCCTTTGTGAACAAAGAAAATATTCTTGATTTTTCTTTTTTTGCAATTTTTGATGTTATGCCTAGTTTTTAGATTTGCTTTAGTCTTGCACCTGTCTGATAAGTTTGTCCGATGTTGTTTTGCAAGTTTTGAATGATCCTCCTCTCCTTCACTTGGATCATGTTAATAGTGAATTCTTGTTCTTTACTTAGATCATACGTCCTCTCTTGTCATTTCATCCGGAGAGACATACTGTCCAAGGTTGCACTACCAGGCCAACATCACCAGACTCCACAGTACACAAGATGTTTGAGCCACTTCCATCTAAAGAGCTGGTGGGTAAACTCGGCTCTTTCCCTTCAGGAGGAGAGCAAATATCAACTGTATTAGCCAGTTGAGCCAAATCCGAATTGGTTTTCCCTAGATGACTATTTGGTTCATTAAATTTGAGGGCTTACTATGCAAAAGGCTTACTTTTATTTTAAACCTGTCTTACTGACGTGAAATAATTTAAAGTCAACAGAATCCCAGGTAAAGACTCATGTATAAATGGTGCGTACGCACAGAAATGTTGTGTAAGAACGTTTCCAGGTTCAAATTGTGATGTATAAAACCTAAACTTGGCTTAAAGCCACGCACATTTCCATGGTACCTCATACCCTGTCGTACACAAGCTCTACGCTCTGCTTTTTAGATCAAAATCCCTGAGGCAGCTTTATAAATACAATGAAATTAACCGCATATTGTTTATTAGTTTAATGCATCTGATTGTAATTAACCAGTAACAATATAATGGTCCACGGAATGGTCAAACTATTCTAAATACAATAGCTGGTTTAGCGTTGTTACTCTCACT
This sequence comes from Polypterus senegalus, assembly GCF_016835505.1. NCBI lineage: Eukaryota > Metazoa > Chordata > Cladistia > Polypteriformes > Polypteridae > Polypterus > Polypterus senegalus. Next base: position 30,076 of record NW_024386453.1, read on the forward strand.
GCACCTTCTTTTTCTTTCAGCTGCTCCCGTTAGGGGATGCCACAGCAGAGCATCTTTTTTCACATTACTCTCACTGCACCCTTCAGAGTATTTATATCACGGTATCTGAGTGGGGAATCAAAGATCTACAGAAGCCGAGGAAGAGAATTAGCAGTATACAGCATCAAGCACATGCTGCCTCAGCCAAACTGTCTATTGAACTGCTTTCACATGGCAAACATTTCAAAGCCTTTCCTATACGGACCTCGCGGTTCAGAAAGTGTTTCATCCCAAGAACTATAAACGCACTCAATCAAGTGCTCCTTGTAGAACTGTTTGGACTTATAAGTAGAAATACCTCACTGTAAACTTGCACTACAGTTACAATATTGCACAACCTGAGGCACTTCATAAAGCGTATTTACATATGATGACGATATCATTTTTAAGATGAAATGCAGCAAAATGTTTATTATATAGATAAAACTTTAACTTAATTTTAATAATCTATCTTGTCAATAATTAAATATGCCAGGACATGGTGCCGCAGCGCTAGCTATTAGCTTGTGCTCCATTCATGGAATGTTCCTGCCTCGTGCTGTATTCTTACTGGGACTGGCGTGACACAGGAAGGATAGATGGATAGAATAATTAAACATGTACTATGAAGATATTTCAATGTTCCTTAAAAGTTTTGAAGAATCAGCATTCTAAGCCTGCAGATAGCTTGACATCTATTACAGAGCTGATTGTGTGGCGATTGGGTATTTGGAGAAAGAAAAGTAAGGACAGGAATTGGAGGTTAGTACGTTTGAAAGAGACAGTACTTCTGTACTAAAGCATTTCATCGAAGGTCGCGCATAGTGCAGCAAGCATCTGAGACATGAACAATCACTGCGCCACCGTGTTCCAATGTTTAATAACATGCTTTAACTCCTATCATCATGTAAATGATATCACATATACATCTCAGTATTTTAATTATTCAGAGAGCTGTAATATCATGAATGTAATGGATTCTGTGTCCTGTTGGAGGAAGAGAAAGCCGGTTTAAGAAGCAAGTAGTGATTGACACACATATAGCACATAGAAGAACAAATACAAAAAAAAAGCATTTAACTTGCTACTTTAGTTACAATGGGATTTGAGAAACTAATAAGTTAAACAATTTTAAGATGAAGTTTATGATGTTCTACTTTAATGACAAAATAAACTACGTGATTAAAGTGGAAATTTCGAGATTAAAGTTGACATTATGTGTTTTTTCCCACCGTGTGACTGTTGTTTTTTTTTTCTCTGTACTCTAATAAGCTTTTTGGGACACTCAGACGGTGGGCTAGGACTCGCCTTTTCACAGCGACTTTGATATGTGACAACTTCTTTTTTATTTTGGGCACTGTGTGACTTTGTGAACTTGAGCTTTCGAGTTTCTTCGACATGCTATGTCACTCAATCGACTTCCTTTTGTTGTTTATACCACTGTTTAAACCAACAAATAGTACGTTTTTCCTTGCCTCTACTTGGTATTCGCTGAAATTCTTATATTTTCCCCCATGCTTTTCCCATTGTCTTTTCACAGAAGGCTGATCTTAATGGCAATTTATATTGATTTGCATATTCAAAGAGGCGTAATTCTGGGAGGAGTTGGGGTGGGACAGCAGGTGCGTTCACGAGCGTTACTTTTCACGCTGACCAGGATTTATGTAGTGGAAGAACGTGGAAGTTGGCGAACGCACAGATTCCTGCATCTGGAATTTTTTGTGCGCAAACAAATTTTGGCTTTTGTGCTTACATCATGTTATACTGCGAATTCTACGCACGGCGTTATGCCCCAGGTCTAAAGTCCCCAGGTTGGTCTAAAGAGGAGTTAATGCAAAATAAAAACGTTTTCTATCATTAACTTTATTATGTGTGCTTTTTGCCTTTATCTATACATTAAGTATTTTCTCTTGCTACAAACTCTACTTAGAAAATCATATGGAGCAGACCTTGGGTAAAACTATAAAGAAAAGACATCCTTGCAGGCAAAAGCTGAGTTAGTTATTTGAGCTGACATAATTTTTCTTTGATTAATCTGGCAAAACTAGTTGTTTTCTGGACTTTGCAGAATGATGAGGCATTTTGTTATTCAAATAATATAAAAACTATTTCATCCTCTGGATCACTCTAGAGTTTAGATTGCCATTTGGGTATTTGTTTTACACTTTTTCCTGGTTTAGAGGGATTTGCTATACTCTACAACGCCCCCCTCCCAAGTATCAGAATAACTATAGTTTTATTCTCATGCATTGTATTTAACTCTGGGTTAGGGCCTGGATAGAGCATTCATTTCCAAGGAAGTTTTTTTTTTTAAGTTTGAAGCCAGGTAGGTTACCCCACAGTATTTCTAGCCCATAGCCTTTTAGGTTTGTGAAGCCACAACTAAGTAGTTCTTAAAAGTTTTAATAAGTGTAAGTTTGAAAACAAGAAATTAAAACAAAGAAATCTGTAATGTCACAATACAGTAAACAACTTAAAGCAAGTTTAAAAAACTCTAAAAAACTTCTGAAAATTATGTAAATTTAGGTTTTGTACTTATATAAATTAGATAATACAAACTGAAGTATAGGCCACAAAAGATCTAATAAATAAAAACAGAGAACCTAAGGATCATACAAATATGAATTCCAGCAACTTATACACTAGAATCTCGTTTTCCTTTTTGTTTCTCGTCCTGGTCTTCCTCTTTGGGTTTGAGTGGAATGTTAATAGTTACTAGCATCTGATCATTAAAGTATGTCATTCAGAATGTTCATAATTTAAAACACTGGGAACCAATGAAGGAGTCTGATTTATTTGATTAGGCATATCCATTTACCTTCCTGCAATTTCATGATCTCCTGGGATTCCTGCAGACTTCACAAAGTATCACATGATACTCGTTTTCTTTAAGTTGTAATATAAAAAACAGACAGACTATTATGCCTAATGTATGCAATGCAAATGAAAAGAAATGGATAATAAAAGCCCCAAGGGAGGACAATTAGGTCTTTGACTTTTACACACCTGCGTTTTTTAAGGCATAATACTGTTATTGTCTGACAAGGACATTGGGTAAGCCTCTACCATAATGAAGACAGAGAAAAAGTAGTTTATTATTATTCAAAGGCACTAAACCTTACCTGGGACTTTCAATAAGCTATATACCTATATGCCATATACATTCTGAAGCTTCTGAGACAGTCTTTTTAAAATATTATTTATATTCCTGTTAAAAAAAATGCATTTATTTAAGTAAAGTCCTTAATGGAATTGATGTTTGTGTTCTTATATTAGGAAACTTCCTGTTAAGTTGCATACTGTTAATGTTATTATAAAATAATAATTGGTTGATTAATTGGTTAATACTGCTGTTTTAAAGATTTTCAGTTTTATTTTATGTCTAACAATCTCTAATAATAAGACTAAACGTCATGTGTCCGACCGGTTGCTATGTCTCTGCCATTCCAACATGTGGGGCATGATAAACGTTTTTAGTAATAAAATGCATTGCATTTGTCATTCCAATAGATGGGACAGCACAAACATTTGTAGTAACACATTTTATTATTACAAATGTTTGTGATGCACCATCTTTTGGATTGACAAATGCAAAGCATTTTATTATTACATGCATTACAAAATACAATCCAATAGATGGTGCACTGCCAACATTAACACTGAGGTTTATGTTTATTACTTACAGAGGCAGCCTTAGGGGTGTGAGGGGCCTTGGGCTGACCAACCCAATGTGGGGCCAGTTACGTCAAACACTGTTACTGGTATGTGTGGACTGTATAAACTTGTGTACGAATTTTAAAAAAATAATGTTAACTTACGGTACACTGGATTTTCTCATTACAGTATTCAGCTAAATTTTTGCAAGGTAACACGCAGACTTTATCAAAATATAACGATATAATTTATTAAAAAAAGTGCAAAATGCAATGAGGTGTCATCCGGAAATTAGCAGGGCCTCTTCTAGAAAAATATTCAATTTGTAACTATACTCTGAGTCTCAATATGCAGGATGTCATAGTCATAACTCACGTTGATGTCATGTCAGCCGGTTATCATTAGCGATACATGTTTTTGTGCATTAATATTCGGAATATGGAATGTTTTCAAAGACATACATGTATGGAATTTGACCTTGAAGAGGGATTTTAAAAAGGTTCCTCTTAGAAGTATCTCAAATATATATATACTGGAGAATATAACTTGACAAATCCACTCGAACAGGACATGCAAACCTCAAAAGCGGAGCCCCTTAGGCGCGGGGCCTGGGGTGGTCACCTTACTTGCCACCCCCAAACGCCACTCTTGGTTACTTAGATTTCAGCTCATCTTAGATGAGCACCATAGCTAGCAGTTGTATATTAATGGTGCAATTATTACTACTTCTAATAAATTGTCACATGTAAAAGTTAAGGAATAACACAGCACAGGTCATTGTCACTTAGATTATTTGTATTTTACGTTTTCAAAATGGGATGCACTGTACTTGACTGTGCTGATGTATCTTTGATTAAACATGGCTGAGCTATAAGTGAATACAATATAAGCAGTTTCACACTATACCACCATGCAGTTAATAGTGTTAAGGCCATGCACAAAGAAAATGGCTTTTGCTAGTTCTAGTCCAGAGAGATGGACCTAACTTCTTTTTTTGAATCTTTCTTCACCCTTCTTGAAAGTTTTTTTTCTCTATTGCACTCTTTCCATTTTTTTCATTAGACGTCCTCACATAGATTGTGTAAAAGTCATTTATTTCTACAGTTAGAATGGCACACAGTGCTGTGGAGATAGGTGGATTCACAAAAATTGACGAATTATTGCAAGTGGCCAATAAAAACATTTTTAAGATTAAAATTAGTAAGTTGCCATTGTTTATCTTGTCAATTTAATTCCTAAGCTCTTATTTCTTTTCTATTATATGAAAAAAACTGTGGTAAATTCCTTTAGTTCCTCCATTCTCTTTTGAGCAGTGTCGCCAGCTGTGTTGAACAATGTAGTGTTTTCTTCTTCAAAATAAATTACTGTCAGTCTGAACTAATAGAAACTTTATTGCCACTTCCAGCCAGTGTGACCAAGTCCATGTTCCCTTACTAAAGGCCTAGTTACTTGATATCTTGGTTGCCATTTCTCATATGTCTATCGCGTTTGGTTCTGTCCCTCTATCCTTTACAACTACTCCTGTCACTTCACTTATTCAGAAGGCTGGTTTGGAGATATCTTCACTTACTGACCACAAGTCAGGTCCTAGAATGAGTGGTTGCAATACAGATACAAGTCATCAACAACATGTATTAATCTTTTTTAATTTGCATGTCTTACCCTGATTTAAAAATCCCACGTTCACACAGTGGCATATGCATGACCACTCATGAAGTTGGTGCTGTTTTCCTTTGAAGGTCTTCTGTTGGACTCTGTATAGTCATGGGCTAAGCTGGTGGTGCCCCAGCACCTGGCCACCACTTGCTAGTGAGGTAAACCCTATGCAATGGATACATAAACAGATATTGATAACAAATGCAGTGACTTTTTAATGATTACAGTAATTAAAAAAAAAAACTTATGAAGCACGAAATTGATATTAAATTTGGCACTAATCACATCCCTGTCTGTTACTGAACAACACACCAATTGCCATATGACTTTACATCTCCATCATGCTCTAGAGCAGTTCAAATCAATCATTTCAGTTCCTTATCATTACCGTATATACTCACGTATAAGTCAGGTCTTGAAACCCAAAAAATCAATCATAAAATCAGACCCCGACTTATACGGCAGTTCAAAAATATAACTTTTTTTTTTTTATATCTTCTTGTTTCCTCTAATCTCGCACCAGTTTCTCAGGCACATCGAATTTTGTTACTTCAACAACTAATATACACTCACCTAAAGGATTATTAGGAACACCTGTTCAATTTCTCATTAATGCAATTATCTAATCAACCAATCACATGGCAGTTGCTTCAATGCATTTAGGGGCGTGGTCCTGGTCAAGACAATCTCCTGAACTCCAAACTGAATGTCAGAATGGGAAAGAAAGATGATTTAAGCAATTCTGAGCGTGGCATGGTTGTTGGTGCCAGACGGGCTGGTCTGAGTATTTCACAATCTGCTCAGTTACTGGGATTTTCACGCACAACCATTTCTAGGGTTTACAAAGAATGGTGTGAAAAGGGAAAAACATCCAGTATGCGGCAGTCCTGTGGGCGAAAATGCCTTGTTGATACTAGAGGTCAGAGGAGAATGGGCTGACTGATTCAAGCTGATAGAAGAGCAACTTTGACTGAAATAACCACTCGTTACAACCGAGGTATGCAGCAAAGCATTTGTGAAGCCACAACACGCACAACCTTGAGGCAGATGGGCTACAACAGCAGAAGACCCCACCGGGTACCACTCATCTCCACTACAAATAGGAAAAAGAGGCTGCAATTTGCACGAGCGCACCAAAATTGAACAGTTGAAGACTGGAAAAATGTTGCCTGGTCTGATGAGTCTCGATTTCTGTTGAGACATTCAAATGCTAGAGTCAGAATTTGGCGTAAACAGAATGAGAACATGGATCCATTATGCCTTGTTACCACTGTGCAGGCTGGTGGAGGTGGTGTAATGGTGTGGGGGATGTTTTCTTGGCACACTTTAGGCCCCTTAGTGCCAATTGGGCATCGTTTAAATGCCACAGGCTACCTGAGCATTGTTTCTGACCATGTCCATCCCTTCATGACCACCATGTACCCATCCTCTGATGGCTACTTCCAGCAGGATAATACACCATATCACAAAGCTCGAATCATTTCAAATTGGTTTCTTGAACATGACAATGAGTTCAGTGTACTAAAATGGCCCCCACAGTCACCAGATCTCAACCCAATAGAGCATCTTTGGGATGTGGTGGAACGGGAGCTTTGTGCCCTGGATGTGCATCCCACAAATCTCCATCAACTGCAAGATGCTATCCTATCAATATGGGCCAACATTTCTAAAGAATGCTTTCAGCACCTTGTTGAATCAATGCCACGTAGAATTAAGGTAGTTCTGAAGGCGAAAGGGGGTCAAACACCGTATTAGTATGGTGTTCCTAATAATCCTTTAGGTGAGTGTAAAACCAGCTTCATATTTTCTTCTGATCGAACACTCCTTTGTAGATAAGGAGTGCTCTTACAATAAAGGTGTATGAGGGTGTGAGATACAAAAAACATAAAATAGTGCAATCATCGTTTTGGAATAGTTTGGGTATTACCGTGTGGTCACATAGGCATAATACATAAAAAAAAGTCAGTGTGCTTCGTGGTTACTCTCTCAGGTGGCCATTAGCATATCATAATCTCTTTGACCAATAGCGTGAGTTTTCTGCATTTGACTTATACAGCCGACATTGTAAAATACTGGAAATTATAAGGTAAAATCAAGCCTTGACTTATCCACAGGTAAACTTAAATGCGAGTAAATATGGTAATTCTTACCACTGAACACTGTACACACTAAGTAGCTCTCAATTTGCCATCTAAAGAGTCTTCTGTCTTAAATCGTTAATCACTGAGCAAAATAGACAACTTCATTGCTAAGTGTCATCTACAGATTTAGTCTCAGCAAACATGCATATATAATGTAGATTAAATTTAAGGTAGAGTACTTTTGAAAGTGGAGTTTACATGTAGGACATGCTTTTACTGTATAAATTAAACAAGTATATCCAGTGACTTTTGATTTAGTATTATGTTATAAAATTATACTCACTCCTATTGTGATGGTTCCCATTTTCAGGGTCTCATACATGCAATTGTTTTCTTTCTGTCCTTTACTTGTCATATCACTATTTAATATTTTTAATGTAATGCACTCAATTTTAATAGTCTTCTTATTGAATTATGCTGGTTTGACAACCTTATATGATCTTCCAATTCACCAGGTGTTTTCAACAAAACCTTGATTTCTTGACTAATACAAACTAAAAGAAAATAAATATTGATAATTTAGATAGGTAAAGAATTTTGGTTTGTGCCTCATATCCGTGAAATTTGCCGAGATAAAATAAACATGTCAGCAGGTATAGAATTTCCAGAGTGTGCTATAGATAAAAACACATACCTTTTAAGCAGTGTATTAATCCACTAGGTCATATTTGTCAAGTTCACATTTGAATCAACATGCTTAATGACTGTATGAAGCCTTAATGCATTTGTTGAAGAACTTAATGCTGTTATTTAAACAAGCAACATCTGTTACAAAGTGCTCAGCTGTCATTAATGTTGTGGTACTAAAAGAACAAGGCACAGCGACCTTTAGATTTTTTAGATTTATTAGAGGTGATTTTAAGCCTGGCATTATCTTTTCTCATAATGGTGTTGACTTCATACAATATATTAAAAGGTATCATTAATTGGCTTCTGGTAACAAAAATATAAACAAATAAATCATGTCTGTGGAAAAGTAATTAGTGTGTGCCCATTTCAAAAGTAAATGTAAAACAACATAAAGAACAACTAGTCTCAATTTCTTCCTTTTTGTTTGTGATAGAAACCTTGTTATCCAATGTTACGTTAAGGGGCCTCTGTAAATGCTATAAGCCCTTTTCCTTTGACTGTCCCTCTTAATTTACAGTAGGTTTAAATTAACTGACTGCTGGGCTTTTCAACACTGATATATCCACATTTATTTCATGCATATTGTAGCTCATGACAGACCAAAATGCTTACAGATGTGGTGAGGCCAGCTACCCACATTGTCCAGTGCAGTGGGCAGGCAGATGAAGCACTTATAACTGACTGGTGTGAGGACAGCCTCTTTGAATTATGTTGAAGTCTAGAAAGGTCTTGTCTCATTTCACTCCTTTCTGGATAGCACTTTCCAGGGACTGGGTATTCTGTGTTGCAGATAATTTAAACATGAACGATGAGATTACCAGGTGGTCTGGCTGTAGAAAGTGAGCAATGAGAGCATGGGTGTGAGGTGGACCCTAGGAAGATGAAAGGAGCTGGGGGTGCTAAAGTGCTGGAAAACAGATCAAGGAGAAGCTGCACAGCTGGAAGAAGCTAGGACAATCTATACTCAGCAGAGAGGTCAAGGAGGTAGCAGACGTTGGAAAGTCTGACAGACCTTCAGAAAGTCCTTGGTTGCATGAAGGATTGTATTGTGAAGGAAGGCAAAGCAAGATCACTTGTGACTCGCCCAAGATATACATTTGTTATTTTGGAGGCATTCCCAGAGGCTAATAAGAGTGGGCAAGCTAGGATTAACCATTTGCTTGCATTCAGTAAAACAATTAATACACTTGTTTGTTTAAGGTTACACTGCTCTTTCCACGTGATGTCTCTTGTGTCTCCCGTCTTGGTGCTTGTTGCAGTAGGAACAGTCTCTGCTGCCTAAAGCATGAAGTTTCTCCAGTTCTTTGCTTGACCTTAGTACCTGATTTACACAAGGTAACATAAAACTGTCCAAAAGAACTCAAGATCAAACCAGATAATCTCCAGACCTATCTGGATGCATCAGAAAGTTTTTAGCAACTAAATGTACCTTTGAGTCATAGCCGGCTTGGTGCATAATCAGTAAATATTTAAGGAAGGGTTGTCTGTAGGGCAACAGAGAACAGGGAATAATTTATTTTTAATATATTTGTTTCTCATAGTATTGCAACAATATTATTTTCTAAGACATTATAATGTTAAATAAATTAAATTAGTATGCTCAAATATGATATAAATACAGATTTCCGCCAATTGCCACTGCCTGTCCTCACTATGGTTCACTACAATCAATAACCCTGCCCGCCCCCCATTTGCCCATTACAACCTGATCGTGGGGACTGGGCAATTCCTTTCAACCAGAGAGTGCAGCTGACCCACAAATGTGACATTAAATGATTAGCATAATTAAAACAAAAAGTATAAATAACATAAGAGCATGTCAAAAAGACAAAAAACCCCTGGTGCACAGGGAAGAAAAAAGAAGAAAAGCACAGGAGGAGAAATGGGAAAAAGACAAAGGTAAACGTACAATTCATTTATTTCAAAGTGTCTAACCCTAACTAGCTTGCTTTGGATGACCAAATGCCACTCATTCTAACTTAAATTCTTAGGGATAGTTGAAAAACTTATTTGGCTGGGAACTGCAAACATTTCCAAACTTCCATCAAAAAACATAATAAATATGGAACTTTTGCACAAAACACAACTGACAGAAATCTACTCCAATATGTGGGTTGCTCTAAGAATCTCTGCCATTCTTGCAGTTACAGTGGCTTCTCCTTAAAGGAGCTTCTCTAAGCTCAGACTCATTAAAACATACTCAAGGTCTTCAATGGCACAAGATAATCACAAAGGACTTTCCATCATTAGTATTAATCATGATGTTATTGATGACATTCCTGGAAGAAAGGTAAGATGGGTAAAACTATAGAACAATGCTTAGGCTACTTATTCTTATTGCTCTGTGGTTTACATTATATATGACTGTGCAATGCCCTTATTTATATTACATTTTTGTTATTTTGTTTCTGGTTTTTTAAATAAAAAATACATTTCAAAAGACAAACCTGTTCTGTTTCATTCTGAATGTATGAGTGTAATTATTTATGGTGAAACTGACCGTGGTGTAATGGACATTTGCTAGAATCTTGCCTAGGGCACCAACTTGGTCAAGGCCTGCTCTCTTTTAGTCACCTGTATTTTTGTTATGTATCAGCTTTAGTTTATGTGCTATTGTTAGGAAAAGGGAGTATTGATAGAAAAAGAGATTATTACTTTTTCATATTTTTATGTATTTTCTGTTATTTTTGTAATTATATTTTATTTTTAAATATGCCTCCATTTCATGTGCTTTGTGGGTGCATGTCCTCCCTCTGCCTTTATCTGAAAGCCAAAGCAAGAGATCCAGCCAGTCGTTTCAGTTCGGATTGAAATTTTGACTGAGCTTTGCATTTCCTGTTATCTTCCTTCTGGTTATTGGATGCTTTCTTCTGTTTCCAGATTACTGTTATGGGATCACATATTAAGACTTGTTTGCTGTGGATTCCCTTTTTAGGCAAATCCTTTTGTCTTTTTTGCTCTGTTGAGCATTTTTGCTTTATTTTTTTTTTTGTTGATAAATCATTGTTTGTTAAGATTCTTTGCTGCCTTTCTGTCTACAAGACAGGTGTTTGCTCTCTTATAGGGCATTTGATATATTTGGGTACATTTCTTTATATTGTGAACTGTTGAAAAGAGGTTTGCTGAGAAAAAATAATTTTGATGGTCACATAAAAGTTGGAAAAATGAATCTTTTATCTAGCATCTAAAAAAAAACTACATTAGTTATAAACATGACAATGACTTCCACCAATGTAGCCTTAACCCAACAATTACGTGTTTGGGTCTTATGGTTTACTGTTGCCTTTCTGCCACAGATCTGAATGTCCTACCATCACTGAGGGGAACTAGGAATAAAGAGTCATACATCTGGAGAGATGTCTGTGAAGTGAAATTAAGTCATAAATGGAACCTCTAGCATGATACTGATCCTAAACATCCCAGTAAACCTACCAAAGACATTTGGTATTTTAGAATGGTGGTGTCACTATCCAGATCTGCATTTGCTTATACTGTATATGCAATTGTTGCACGGCTTTGAATTATTCTCCTAGTGTTTTTTAATTCTAAATCTGTTTAAGTACGGTATTGTTGTCTTCAGCAGAGAGTGCTGTATAAAAATATTTTAAACCTGAATGAACTGAATAAAATTTTAAAATAATACATGTGTTGTGGCAAGAGCTGAATTGAACAATTTAGACAGTCAACAAGAAAGCAGTTGAAGCAGCTTTGAACAAAAGAATAACGGTAGGAGAAACTAGTATAGGCGATAGACTATAACAGTTCAAGGAGAGATGGAAGAACATGAAAAGCAAAAGACATTTAAATTTAATCATAAGAGAGTCAGACTTGAAAGGAAGTCTTTCAGGTCTGTTTTACAAGTGGACCATTTACTAAAGTCATAGTAAACATTTGGAGAAGTGCTTTAAGGACAATAATGTATTCCCAGATTTTGTGGGAGTTACCCAATGATTTCACATTCTCTTTCTAATATTTTTATTAAGTGTTTGGAAAAAATCATTAAGTACATCTGTAAGTTTTTATTTTCTAAGATGAAACGCTGAGCTGAAATGCTTCTCAGTGAACTGAAAGATGTCTTGTGATGGTGGCATATGATGTATGTCATTTATTTGGTCTCTTCTGTAAAGTCCAATTGAGACCTGTTTAACATCCACATCCATCATTTCCAGACCATTGATATCTATGCCTGTTATGCTACCCGAAAAGATGGGTTGAAATCTAGGTAATTAACATAAACTTCATCAATAATGTTTACAGTGCAGTGTGTCTATCCACTTGCTATGTCTCTATTACATACTATTTGGCACAGGATTCGTAAAGGCAATTGCTAACGTTTGTGATGCTTCATCTGTAGGATAGCAGAGACATAACAACTGGTTGAATGTAAAGTCAGACACACAGAAAGTCCACCCTTTTTGTCCACAGCTACAACTATTTTAACTTTTGATAAACTCAACCAATGCCAGATTCACGAGTATTCAACTCTTTGGATTACAAGTTCAGAAGAAAGGCAGTTTTACCACTAAATGCTCAAATATCACTTCACACATCTGTTTGGACTCTAATCAGACAGGTTTTGGTTTAGGGATAGTTCTCTTAGTTCAATCATTTTCCATTCATTATTCTTCATAAATCATAATCCATCATTTGTTGTCAATTTACATCACCTATACTGTACGTGTGTTTGAATTGTGGTATTGTATATAGTGATTATTTAGTGGAATAACAAGGGAAGGTAATATTCTTGTATATACTTTTACATTTACATGTATATGCTTGGCAGATGCTTTTATCCAAAGAGACTCACAATAAAGGTAAACAGTCGAGTAATATTAGGCTAGGGCCTGTTTGTTCATCAATTGCAATAGGACAGGTAAAAAAAGCAGATTGCCACAAGTGAAAAGATGTAATAACTAATAATTTACAATCATAGATTATTATTATAAATTAAACCTAAAACAACTAATTAACAGCAATATAAAAGATCATTTGATATACAGTGGTGTGAAAAACTATTTGCCCCCTTCCTGATTTCTTATTCTTTTGCATGTTTGTCACACAAAATGTTTCTGATCATCAAACACATTTAACCATTAGTCAAATATAACACATGTAATCACAAAATACAGTTTTTAAATGATGGTTTTTATTATTTAGGGAGAAAAAAAAATCCAAACCTACATGGCCCTGTGTGAAAAAGTAATTGCCCCCTGAACCTAATAACTGGTTGGGCAGCAATAACTGCAATCAAGCGTTTGCGATAACTTGCAATGAGTCTTTTACAGCACTCTGGAGGAATTTTGGCCCGCTCATCTTTGCAGAATTGTTGTAATTCAGCTTTATTTGAGGGTTTTCTAGCATGAACCGCCTTTTTAAGATCATGCCATAGCATCTCAATTGGATTCAGGTCAGGACTTTGACTAGGCCACTCCAAAGTCTTCATTTTGTTTTTCTTCAGCCATTCAGAGGTGGATTTGCTGGTGTGTTTTGGGTTATTGTCCTGTTGCAGCACCCAATATCGCTTCAGCTTGAGTTGACGAACAGATGGCCGGACATTCTCCTTCAGGATTTTTTGGTAGACAGTAGAATTCATGGTTCCATCTATCACAGCAAGCCTTCCAGGTCCTGAAGCAGCAAAACAACCCCAGACCATCACACTACCACCACCATATTTTACTGTTGGTATGATGTTCTTTTTCTGAAATGCTGTGTTCCTTTTACGCCAGATGTAACGGGACATTTGCCTTCCAAAAAGTTCAACTTTTGTCTCATCAGTCCACAAGGTATTTTCCCAAAAGTCTTGGCAATCATTCAGATGTTTCTTAGCAAAATTGAGATGAGCCCTAATGTTCTTTTTGCTTAACAGTGGTTTGCGTCTTGGAAATCTGTCACGCAGGCCGTTTTTGCCCAGTCTCTTTCTTATAGTGGAGTCATGAACACTGACCTTAATTGAGGCAAGTGAGGCCTGCAGTTCTTTAGACGTTGTCCTGGGGTCTTTTGTGACCTCTCGGATGAGTCGTCTCTGCGCTCTTGGGGTAATTTTGGTCGGCCGGCCACCCCTGGGAAGGTTCACCACTGTTCCATGTTTTTGCCATTTGTGGATAATGGCTCTCACTGTGGTTCGCTGGAGTCCCAAAGCTTTAGAAATGGCTTTATAACCTTTACCAGACTGATAGATCTCAATTACTTCTGTTCTCATTTGTTCCTGAATTTCTTTGGATCTTGGCATGATGTCTAGCTTTTGAGGTGCTTTTGGTCTACTTCTCTGTGTCAGGCAGCTCCTATGTAAGTGATTTCTTGATTGAAACAGGTGTGGCAGTAATCAGGCCTGGGGGGGCTACGGAAATTGAACTCAGGTGTGATACACCACAGTTAGGTTATTTTTTAACTAGGGGGCAATTACTTTTTCACACAGGGCCATTTAGGTTTGGATTTTTTTTCTCCCTAAATAATAAAGACCATCATTTAAAAACTGCATTTTGTGTTTACTTGTGTTATATTTGACTAATGATTAAATGTGTTTGATGATCAGAAACATTTTGTGTGACAAACATGCAAAAGAATAAGAAATCAGGAAGGGGGCAAATAGTTTTTCACACCACTGTATATACTAGGCTGACCCGCCTTTTAAGGCGACCAAATTTTAAGTTGACCAATTCTTAAGGCAATTCAATATGTAGATCAATTTGATATTTTATACAAACTCGTTAATTTCTTTACTCGTTACTTTCTGAGAAGGTTGGCATCCTTCAACATCTGCAGTAAGATGCTGCAGATGTTCTACCAGACGGTTGTGGCGAGTGCCCTCTTCTACGCGGTGGTGTGCTGGGGTGGCAGCATAAAGATGAAAGACGCCTCACGCCTGGACAAACTTGTTAAGAAGGCAGGCTCCATTGTAGGATTAAAGTTGGACAGTTTAACATCTGTGGCAGAGCAACGGGCACTAAGCAAACTCCTGTCAATCATGAATAAGCCACTGCATCCACTTAACAGGATCATCTCCAGACAGCGGAGTAGCTTCAGTGACAGACTTTTGTCACTGTCCTGTTCCACTGACAGACTGAGGAGATCGTTCCTCCCCCACACTATGCGACTCTTCAATTCCACCCGGGGGAGTAAATGCGAACATTAATTTTATTTTAATTCTTTTCATTTTTATTACTATTTAAATTAATATTGTTTCTTTGTATCAGTATACTGCTGCTGGATTATGTGAATTTCCCCTTGGGATTAATAAAGTATCTATCTATCTATCTATCTATCTATCTATCTATCTATCTATCTATCTATCTATCTATCTATCTATCTATCTATCTATCTATCTATCTATCTATCTAATTTGGTTATATTGCATTTAAAAGGTATTACATTAATACTAGTAGTTTCTGTTATTTTGTGATGAAATTTAAACTTTTTTTCTATATTGAGGTCGCCCTTTTGAACCCCACTGATATTTACTACGCGGTGAGGCATTTGTACTCCATCAACATTAATTATTTCCAGAGACATAATTTTGTCTATTTTTCCAGCGCATCGCGCACAAAAGCAAGGGAACGATGGGAGCACCAGAACTCTGCTCACATCATGTCAGTTCATACCGCAAGCTGCAAGTAGTAAGTCTGTGATAAGTGGAATACCGCTACGCTTTCCACTCATGGGACGGAAGGACAATCCCGACCGCTTTTATATAGTAAGAAAGAAGAAGAAGATATCGCAGAGTCTGGAGTAGGAAATCATCTTTTACCTGGAAAAACGAAACTACAAATCGCATCGTGCATTGCAAAATGGACGGGGCGTGTGTGAAAGTCCGCGCCTGCGTAGCACTCACGGGATGGAAGGACAATCCCGACCGCTTTTATATAGAAGGATATATATATATATATATATATATATATATATATATATATATATATACACTCCTCACAAAAATTAAAGGAACACTTTAAAGAAACACATTAGATACATCAGATGTCAATATGAAGTTGGATATCTATACAAATAACTACAGGGCAATGTCTTAGGAACAAAAGGATGCCAAGTCTTTTAATGGAAATAAAAGTTTTCTGCCTACAGAGGGCTCAATTGTGTAGACACCCTAAAATCAGAGTGAAATGAAGATGTGGCAGGCTAGTCCATTTTTCAAAAACTTAATTTCTGCTACTCAAAATGCTTTTCAGTATCTTGTGTGGCCCCACGAGCTTGTATGCATGCTTGACAACGCGGGCATGCTCCTAATGAGACGACGGATGGTGTCTTGTGGCATTTCCTCCCAGATCTGTATGAGGGCATCCCTGAGCTGTTGTACAGTCTGAGGAGCAACCTGGCGGCCTAATGGACCGAAACATAATGTCCCACAGATGTTCTATTGGGTTTAAGTCAGGGGATCGTGAAGGCCATTCAATTGTTTCAATTCCTTCATCCTCCAGGTACTGCCTGCATACTCTTGCCACATGAGGCCGGGCATTGTCGTGCATTAGGAGGAAACCAGGAAATACTGCACCAGCGTAGGGTCTGACAATGGGTCCAAGGATTTCATCCTGATACCTAATGGCAGTCAAGATGCCGTTGTCTAGCCTGTAGAGGTCTGTGAGTCGATCCATGGATATGCCTCCAAGATCATCACTGACCCACCACCAAACCAGTCATGCTAAACGATGTTACAGGCAGCATAATATTCTCCACGGCTTCTCCTGACCCTTTCACGTCTTTCACATATACTCAGGGTGAACCTGCTCTCATCTGTGAAAAGCACAGGACGCCAGTGGTGGACCTGCCAATTCTGGTATTCTATGGCAAATGCCAATTGAGCTCCCCGGTGCTGTGCAGTGAGCACAGGGCGCAGTAGACATTTGGGCCCTCAGGCAACCCTCATGATGTCTGTTTCTGATTGTTTGGTCAGAGACATTCACACCAGTGGCCTACTGGAGGTCATTTTGTAGGGCTCTGGCAGTGCTCATCCTGTTCCTCCTTGCCCAAAGGAGCAGATACTGGTCCTGCTGATGGGTTATGGACCTTCTATGGCCCTCTCCAGCTCTCCTAGAGTAACTGCTTGTCTCCTAGAATCTCCTCCATGCCCTTGAGACTGTGCAGGGAGACACGGCAAACCTTCTGGCAATGACACGTATTGATGTGCCATCCTGGAGAAGTTGGACTACCTGTGCAACCTCTGTAGGGTCCAGGTATCACATTGTGCTACCAGTAGTGACACTGACTGTAGCCAAATGCAAAACTAGTGAAGAAACAGTCAGAAAAGATGAGGAGGGAAAAATGTCAGTGGCATCCACCTGTTAAACCATTCCTGTTTTGGGGGTCATCTCATTGTTGCCCCTCTAGTGCATCTGTTGTTAATTTCATTAACACCACAGCAGCTGAAACTGATTAACAACCCCTCTGCTACTTAACTGACCAGATTAATATCCCATAAGTTTCATTGACTTTATGCTATACTCTGATTAAAAGTGTTCCTTTAATTCTTTTGAGCAGTATATATATATATATATATATATATATATATATATATATATATATATATATATATATATATACAGTATATGTTGTGGACTTGAACCCGGACACAGACAGACGGACATCTTATGTTCACCCAACACACGTTTATTATACAATATTTGCACAAATAAAGTCAGTGCACTTCCCAGTGCCTCCAGCACCGTTCCCCCAAATGTCCAGGCCTCACAGTCCTTGTGCCTTTCTCCTGGCCGCCTCCAATTCTCTCTCCAGCTCTGTCCATTTCCACCCGACTTCCACTCTCGACTGGAGGTAGGCGGCCCCTTAAATAGGAACCCGGATGGGCTCCAGCTGCTCCCCGGCACTCCTCCGCAGACACGCCCCAGTGTGGCGGAAATGCCGGCAGTGCACCCGGAAGCCTTCCGGGTGTCCCCTGTCGTCTTCCCCCCAGCACTTCCTGGTGTGGCGGAAGTGCTGGGCTCCAGGGTTGTTCAGGCACCGGGGCGCCGCCTGGCGGTGGCCACGGGTCCCTACAGGGCTGGGCTTCCAAGCCCTTTACCCGTGGCCCCCAACATAACCAGGGCAGATGCCCCCTCGCGGTCTGGAGGAGGTACAAGCCCTCCTCTGGTCCTCCTGGGTATATATACTGTGACAGATGGCCGGAGCCCAAGCCTGGCTGGGACGCCCCTGCAACATATCATCTGGGGGAGCAGGGAAGGAAAACCCAGTATCTCCCCCTGGACACTAGATGGCAGCCTTCCTGGTTTGCAGCACTGCCTCTGACTCCCCCAGGCCTTTATGAAGTCTGGAGTTCTGTGCAGCCATGGGGTGCTGCAGCAGGAGCTCCTGTTCCCTTCTGGGCAATAGTTTTGCCACACTCGGAAGTGCAGCCGGATGTCAGCAATCAAACACCTGGAGCACTTCCGGGTGCCCAATAAGAGGGGCCAGCAACCACCACGCCGGGCCAGTGTCAGGTTTAAGGTGGACGAGGTTGCCAGGGAGGAGTGGTGGAGAGAAAAAGAAGGGCTTTGTTGTGTGTTTGTGCTTGGGACTGTGTTGTGGCTGTGGTACATGGGGAAGACGTGCCCTCCAGATAAAGAAAATAAAAAATTATTTATTTTTATACGTGCCTCCCGTGTCCAATCTGTGTTGAGTCAGGCGCAATATACCACCTTTGTTACTATATATACTGTATATTTCAATCAATTATACAAATATTCACAGAACAGATGGGTCTTTAGTTGCTTCTTATATACATTAAGGAGTCAGCAGTACGGATGGAGGTGCATAGTCCGTTCCACCAAATGGGAACTGTACAAAGAGTCTGGAATGAGACTTGACACCACACAGAGGTGGCATCACCAGTTGCTGTACCCTGGCAGAGCTGAGTGGGTGTGAAGGAGCATAGCACCTCACAATTGTCTCCATATACAAAGTTGCTGATCCACTGTGTTAATGTGTGCTGCTACATGGAGCCAATGTAGCGGCCTGAAGAGATGAGTGACATGTGCCTGTCTTGGCAGCTTAAATTCAAAATGGGACACTGTATTCTGGATCATCTGCAGCTGCCTGATAGCACATGCAGGTACTCCAGCCAGAAGCAAGTTGCAGTAGTCTAGATGCAACAAAACCAGAGCCTGGACCAGGAGTTGTGCTGCATGCCAGATAAGGTCTGATCTTGTGGATATTGTACATCATGAACCAGCATGAAGGAGAAACAGTAGAAATGTGCCCAGAAAAAAATAACTGCTTATCAATCACCATCCCAAGGTTGAGTACACACTGGAAGGCCAGGATCACAAGAAGCTCATTTTTTGCTAGGTTAGTGGTCCTCCATCCAGGTTGAGATAGCAGTAAGACATGCAGAGACTCTAGCTGATACTATATTGTGCTTTGTATGGAATGACAGGTACAACTGTATATCATCGGCATAGCACTGATAACAGAGCCCATGGGACTGGATAATGGAGCCCAGCAAGGTGTTGTACATAGTGAAAAGTAGAGGACCCAGCACTGATCCTCGCGGTACACCTGTGCCTTTGAAAACTCTCCTCGCCAGGACAAACTGTAGGGTCTGCCCAAGATGTAGGACTCGGACCATCTGAGAGCATTTCCAGTGATGCCGGTGTCAGAGAAGGTGGAAAGAAGGATGTTGTGGTTGACTGTGCCAAAGACAGAAGAGAGATCTAACAGTATCAGGACCAATGACATACTGGTAGCTCTAGCAAATCATAGCTAGTCGACCACCATTAGTAGAGCTTTTTCAGTCAAGTGGTTCCTCTTGAAGCCGGACTGGTTGCTATTGAGCAATCTATTCTGTATAAGGAAGAAAGAGACCTAGTTAGAAACAGTGTGTTCAAGTGTTTTGGAATGAAAGGAAAGTAGAGACAGGTCTGTAATATATTTATATAAGTTTATTATTTATTTACTTACTATATATATATATATATATATATATACAGTATATATATATATATATATATATACACATATTGCACTTTAAATTATTTACATTTTTATATTCACTTGTTTTTTTGAACTGTCAACTGGGGAAATATGTGTGGGGAAACTTGGTGTTAAGCATCAGCAAAGTAAAGTGTTGTCTTAGCCTAGTCTTAACTTTTTCCACCTGGAAGTGAGATGATCTGAGCCAGCCATTACAATTTAATCTACTGTTGCATGCCATCTCTTACTGTAACTTAAACGTCTGTTTCTTTCCCTAAATTCCAATTTCTTTTTTAGAAAATGTGTCCCTGAAGTACAATATGCTGACCATAAAATCTTTAGAGGGGAGGAAGGTAAGTAGTATTATTGCAAACAACAGTAGGGATGCATGATACAAACAAGGATCTGTATGCCTCTGACAACAATAACAGAGTTATCTCGAATCATTTCAACAGATAAAGCCATACCACAAGATTGGATGGAATACAACCAATTGATGATATCTTTTCTGTTTATGAAGAGTTCCTTTGGTGCAACTAATCTAGCGGCGCACAGACAGGGAGAAAACTCTAATGTGATAGATGGCAGCAAACAGATTAATTACTGTGCAAGGCCCCTTATGACCAGGCTATTAAGGGTTGCCTAGCCCTGTTATGGTGTACTGAGATCAGAATTGCAAAGATGTCTGTCCTTGGTAAAGTACATTAATGTAGAAATGATTTGAGTTTAAAGGGCCTGAGTGAGTGAGTGAGTGAGTGAGTAAGGCTGGAGGAATACAGGGACTTAGATAGAAAGAGAGAGCATTGGTGCAGACCATACTGGACTAGACTCTCCACCGGAGGTTCAAAAAGGCAGCAATTTGGATTAGTTGTTTGTAATTTACTTTTTATTTTACTTTGACTTCCTAGGTTTTTAGGGTTCGGAAACAGGTTAAGAGTGCCTCCTATCCTCTATAAATCTTTAGAGAAGGGTATTTTTTTACAACAGTACTTCTCATGGTTTTTTCATGACTCTCCTTGAATGCGGTAACATATTCCCATTATTTGGTAATCAAGAGAGCCATTAATTCTATTGTTCTGCCAGCTCACAGGTCACTTGAGTCTAATGATTTATATAACTTATGAAATGTAAGGCGTGTCAAAAGGTCTATTGAGCTTTCAGAAGTAAGGATTCCCCTGAAGACCTAAAACAAGATTTTAAGGATAACATTGTCTGCTACATTAACTTGAGTCCTGTATAATCACATTATGCATACTGCTTTTCAGAGCACAATAAACACAGTACATTTGCAAAGGTACAAATCGTTGTTGACTTAAAGGCACACGCTGTCTATGCTTATTGTACCCTGCAAAATCATCAATTGTCATTTAACTAGTCATGGCAAATTAACAGCTGGAATATCTTAAAGTAAATATGTGTTAAGTATTATTCTAATAGTACATAAAAATAGTGGACTTTTTGTATTGTTTAAAAAATCTTGAAGTGACATCAGCTTTAGACATTAACAGTCACAGAGGGTTATTAGATGGCTTAATTAAACAACTGAGACAACTTAAGTAGAGAAACGTGTTTATCTAAGATGGTGCCAAAAACATTTGCTGCATAAAACTGGCATAAAACTAGAAGCGCACTTGGTTCAAAGAAGGACAAATAAAAGAAATGAATAACGTCACCTGGGAAATTTGATGTGATTCAGATGTCTTTTGTTCACAAATTATACTGTAAGCCAAAACAGCTGAGGTTGCCAGCATTTCTTGTCAGAATGTTTTAAAGGTCAACATCATGCTAAGCACACAACTACAGTGCAGTTCTCTTTGTAAGTAGCGTAGAAAAAGCGACTTTGTCAAGCCCTGTTCTTCTACTTGCCAGTCCTCTGTAATCCTGGCAGCTGTGAGAATTTGATGTCTCACAAACACTAACATTATTCTGTTAGCCGTAAGAGAGCTTAAATACGCATCAGGTGAAAACCCTTAATTGGTATTATTACAGCTTAACTGCCACAGCCCTTTGAAATTGTCCCCAACATGGAAAAACATGAAAGACCCATTGTCTTCAGTTCTTCCCACTTGTGGATTATTTTCTTCTGAATGTAAACAAGAAATGTTTTACACCTCACTGAATATTAATCTATACTATACAGTTCATATGGAAAGATTTCTATAAGCATCACTAACAAAATAAGCAAAATACTGTATGTGACTATGGGTAACATAACATTTTCAAACCTAATTATCCAGTTCATGGTGACAGAGGTCCAGATCCTATCCTAACAACACTGGACACAAGTCAATATTTTCTGACAAAAGGACTCACTCACACACTGAAGATTTCGTGCCTACTCCTGTTTGCCAAAATGCAATAGGGAAGGGAAAGAAATGTTTAAAAAATGTATTTAAAATAATAGTATTTTAAGAAAAAAATTTCATATAAGTCTCCAAAAATGATAATGCCGCCTCATGTTCTTTAAAATCTAAATCTGTCATTAGTTGTTGTAAGAAAAAATTTGTTTTCCACATTTAAAAATGATTTTAAAGATAGTATATAGCAAATTATAAAGGAAAATAATTATATATTTATAAAAACTGCATTACTTACAATTTATTCGTATGAAAATATGATGGGGAAACATCTAGACTTTTGTAGCCATCTACTAGAATACTTCACCACTGCCAAATCAATTTTCTATCAAACACATAAATACAAATCACTTGGCACACAGAAATGGCGTTTGCAACAACTTAGACAATGATACGCTAATGCCTCATGTCAGTCGCGCAACCTGTTTAATAACGTCGTAACATACTAATAATGTTTCTTAATGGGAGTCAAGCATGTTAGAGTAGTGGAGGGGATAAATTATTGTCTGTTGGGTATATAGAACTAATACGTGCTTCGAAATCAGAAAGAGACAAAAAACATGGGAAAAAGATATCCTTATACTGATGGAGTGATGGACTGAGTATGCAAATGTTTTTTTATTTACTTTTTAGTGCATTTAAGAATAGAAAACATTTCATTCTAAGATTTTGTAACATCAATTTGGTGACCCCTGGATGCTGCG
>NW_024386454.1:0-7644 GCF_016835505.1 Polypterus senegalus
AACGGAGAGGACTGGATCCAATAGTCCATATCAATTACGTTTGCACCCCAGTTCCACTGGCGTTTGCTCCGGAGTCTATAGGCCTCCGACGATACTCCGAGGTCCGTGACTATATCGGCGCAATTAGCATCCGGCCCGGTGACTCACTCACTACTGGGATGGCGTGGATAGCCTGGGTTATCTCACGCGCTGTAAGAGTCAGATTGTCACCGAGGATTAAGAGCAGACGTGCTAGCGAATAGGGAGAGGGATCTACGAGTGTAGGAGACTCCTCCCTGTCCTTCCAAGGTTTTAACAAATTGACATGGTAGATCCATAGGTTGCTTAACTAAATAGTCGCAGCCCTTTCTTTCCTTAACCTCGTATGGCCCCTGCCAGTGAGCTAGCAACTTGGAATGGGAGGTAGGAACGAGGCACCATCACTCGATCCCCAGGCAGAACTCCCGGAGGACAGAGTTGCGTTGTAACACCGGGCCTGCGCTGCCTGGCCTGAGTCACGTGGTCCTTTAGGAGTGGCCTGACTTTAACGAGCCTGTCGCAGAAGGCGCCTACATACTCAGTATATTGAGGAGGGAAGGGCCTCAGCCTCCCAGTCCTCTTTTAGTATGTCTAAAAGTCGCCGGGTTGTGTCGCCTGTATAATAATTCAAAAGAGAAGCCCGAGAGGCCTGGGGCACTCCCCGATAAGCAAAAGGATGAGCGTAGGAGCTGGTTCCACTGCCATCGCCGCTGACCACCTTGCAGAGCATCTGTTTGCGTCTGGTTAAACGCTCCACCAACCCGTCTGTTTGGGGTGGTAGACAGACGTCTTCATGTGCTTTATTTGCAGTAATCTGGCAACCTCCCTGAACGATCTGAGGTGAAAGTACCCTGGTCCGTCAGAACTTCTTTGGTATGCCCACACTGGAGAATAAGTTGACTAATTCCCGTGCAATATTTTTTGTGTTAGCGGAGCGCAGGGGAACCCCGCCTCTGGGTATCGGGTCGCATAATCCACCATGACCAATATGTACTTGTGGCCACGGTTTGATTGTTCCAGTGTACCTACTAAATCCACCCTATTCGGGTCAAACGGGATTTCAATCAGGGTATTGGGGCGAGAGGAGTGCGGTCCGTCCCTGGGAATCTGGCGAATCTGACATTCCGGACATGATTGACAGAAGCGCCGGACCTCCTCATTGATCCCGTGCCAGTAAAGCGGACTTGATTCTCTCAACGCTTCGCCCCGAGGTGGCCGCCTAGGAGGTGAGCATGAGCTAGTTCACATACCTCCCGCCGGAAGGTACGCGACACTAGCAACAATTTCAGCACCTCACCCTCGTGGGTTGCCACCCGATACAACAGATCATTCTCTAGCACAAAGAAGGGCTTTGCGTGGCATGGAACCATCAGCTTGTGAGCTGCCTAGAAGAACAATGCATTCTGGGCAAACCGCAGGGAATCGTCATTCCACTGCTCCCTTTTAAATGAGGCAGGCGTGGACCGAAATTGATGGTCCAAATTGCTCAGGGGGTCTTGCGAGTGGGTTGGCGGAAGCGTTCCCCGGCTCGGCCCTTCTCCGGTGGATACTTCCAGGTCAGGGTCCGTTGCCTGAGAAACATCCCCCGATGTGCCTGCGCCATTAGGGCCTGCCCCAGAGCACGGCGTGGAGACCGTGGGAAGGGTGCCTCGCCCCCTCATAACCAGACCTAGTGAGGCCCCGGGAGCGGTGTCCGTCTTACCGCGTTTTCTGTGGGACCAGTCTTGTCCCAAAATTACTGGATAGGGGGTTTCAGGCAACACCGCGACCGTCAAGTTGGATACTTGCCCCTTCCACATGATGTAACAGCAGGCGGAACGGTAACACTTGGTTTCCCATGCACACAAGTGAGTTGCAAATGCTGCGTAAGCCACTGTCGCTGTATAAGTACGGCGGCGACAATGGTAATGTTGCTGCCGGAGTCAAATAAATAAATAAAGTCACCACCGAGTGCCCGTTCAATAACACCACTCCCGTGTTTGGACTTGCAAGTGGGTGCGAAGGAGTACAGTACCTTTCCGCGTGGCCCAGGTGCAGTCCATCGGCTCCGAGGTGGTGTTGAGAGGGCAGGTCGGCAATAGGTGGCCGGTCTCTCCGCACTTGTAACAGCGTGGAGAGGCCAGCTTTCTTTGGGTCTTGGCGGCGCGCCACAGCGCGAGAGGGCTCGGGGTTGGCTGCCCGTCCCTGTCGGTTCCGAGCGTGCCTTTCCAATGCCCGGCTTGGTAGACCGAGCTGATGCTCCAGGACTTCTAGGAGTCCCGCATGTCCTTATAGGGTGGCGCCGGACCTGCCGGGCGAGGGAGCTTGGCATGGTGTTCACCAGACCCTCACAGGCCACCTGCTCCACGACCTTCCGGGCCTGGGGACCCTCTGGTTGTAGCCAGCGTCCCATCTTCCCCCAGAAGTCGAAGGCCTGTGCTCGGGCCGGCCACTCAGGGTTGAACTGCCAGCTCTGCCATTCGCTCGCCTGCTGGCCCGGCGTGATGCCGTAGCAGGCCAGGATTTCCTGTTTTAGGAGGTCGTAACTCGTGGCCTCCTCCTCGGGGAGATCGTAATAAGTTCGCTGCGCGGGTCTCTTCAGGTAGGGCACCAGAATGGTTCCGGGTGGCCATCCGTTCAGAAATGCCCAGGTAGGACTCGACATCGTCAAAGGTGGATCGGGCCTTACCCTCCGGGCTTCTGCCAACCTGGCCTTTGTTTCCTCCAACTCCCGGGTGGTGGCAGCTTGCGCTTGCTGCAGGGCCAGGATCTAGGCAGTCACCCCTGCAGCCCGGTATTGAGGTCCTGTCCTTCGGTCATCTTTCTCGGACTAGTATCCTGCTGGCTACGCCACTGTAAAAGAGACAACAACAAGCAGCATAAAGGTTTGGGGATTTCCGGCCCCTTATATTGTACACAATCCACAATTGAAAAACTCAAAAAATCAGGTCAAAAAGTATAAACAAACAGTTCATACGCGAGACACGGCCATTTAATAGGGGAGGAGCCGGAAGTGGAGGAATGCTGGGAAGGAACTGTGAGGGAGGATGGGACTGATGATGTCAGGAAAGATGGCGGAGGAAGGGTGGAAATAGACGTACTGCGGGAAGGCTTATGATGGCGGAGCGTCTTTTTTCCTGGAAGAAATAATAGGAGAAAGGTTAGTACCCCGCCACTCCCTGCCGGCGAACGTCTTCCGAAGTGGTTTAAGGTCCGTCCGAGGTCTCCTATTCGCGCATGCGTAACAATAAAAAAAAATATATATATATATAACACATCTGGGCTACTTTAACATTAGGTTAACATTTTTTTTGACATTAGCCCTTAAGTTTAGGCTTTCCATTAATTTTCAAGTTTAGAGTTTTGTTTAGAATGGGGTTATACTTAATAAATCTTAGGTTAATTACTGGTATAAATTGTGTATAAGATTCTGTTCAATCACTCTCATTTTTTTCTTTTTTTCATTGTTTTTTTTCCTTACCTTATTCTTTTACTTTTTGTTGTTCTTGTATATATATTAAGTTTCTGTTTCTCCCCATGTTTTTCTTCTTATTTTGGTTGTTCTTGTATTTGTGTTTACATTTTTTCTTTATTTTTGTTCTTGTATTTGTTCCTGTGTCCCGTTTACTCGTCCTTGTATTCTCATTTACTTCTTCTGTATCGTGTGATATTCTGAATTGTGCACAATTCCCTTACACATTTTTAGTAGGCCATTCCTCAATCTTCCCCTAATTTTTGTTTAAATCTTTTACATTTCCCTTCCTCTAATTGCTATGTCTTCCCATTCTACGTCTGTTGCCATTATTGCTATGGTGTATATTTGATTTAAAATAATTTAACTTTTTTTTGTTTTGGTGGTTACTAAATTTGTTCATTGTTCCTCTTGAATCGGATCAATTTGTCCTTATTGATTATTTAATCCCGTTTCCTTATTAATGTATTCTCTCTTGTATTTCTATTTGTCCTCCTCATTTCTTTTACTTGTATATCCATTTCTACATCTTTGATTCTCTATGGTTATTTCTTGGTGTATAGTTTGATTTGAAATATTTTTCTCTGTGGGATCTCATTTTGTGGTGGTCTTTCATCTATTGCTCCCATTTGGTCAATTTACTTGCTAATCCTTTAATTAAATCTCCTTGTTGTCCTCTTGTATAATTCCTTTCAAGCCAAACCTGTGCCCATCTATAAAATGTTTTGACTTGTGTTTTTTTTTAGTAAGTTCTCCATGTTGCACCTTTGTGTTGTCACAATTTGTTTTCTCCAAAATAGGATCATTTATTTTTCTTTCAAAATGAGGTCTATAATTTTTGGTCGATATCCCTTACTACTTGTACCTCTGAACATTTCTGTTAGCAGTAGGATAGAATCGTGTTCTCCAGACATTTCAAAGCTTTGTGCTTCTTCAGTAGCTTCTAAAACATTTTTCCTAGACAGAATAAAAAGCTCCCCTTAATTTCAAATCTGATTAACTAGACAACAATGTAAAAGACATTTTTGTAATTTAAAATTTTAATTAACAATTGTTAAAAGTGAACTAGAGAGGCTACTTTGAAGTGCAGGAGGCCCTGGCTGGTTAGGTTTTTTTACTTTATGAAGTCCTCCACTCCCCAGTCTCACTGTCGATTCAAGCGCACTCTCCACGCTGCACTTTTTCACCGTCTTTGTTGACTCTCTTTACATTTGTTGTCCTCTGCTTATTCTCCTTTGCTTCCATTATCTTTGTTTTCATGATTGTCTTTGTCTTCTGTCTGTTCTTTTATGTATTAACAGAGACCTTACTTTTTTGCTTCTCAATTTCAATTTCTTTCAATATCGTAGTTTCAGAGCTCAGTTTGCGTCCTCTCTCTGTGGAGTCCTACTGCAGACTGAGGCGTGGCTCGTCTCTCAGTAGGTCTCTATGTTCTCCTATGGTTTATATTTACAATTCTATTTTTTGACTAGTCTTAAAATTTAGAATTTTACTATTTCCAATTAATAAACATTTCTTAAATATTTAGAGTTTCACTTTTAGCATTAGGATTACAAAGTTTTGTTCACTCAATTTATTACATGTGGTTCTATATAATTTTATTAACTTTAGATTTTAATTATTTTCAAAATTGTTTATTTTTACAATAAGGGGTTAACTGTTCTTAACATTACGGGTTTAATTTTTTAGACTTTGAAATACTGTAAATTAAACAGTATATTTAACATTAGGGTTTCAAATCTTAAGTTTGGGCTTTCCATTCATTTGAGTTTAGAGTTTAATTTGACATGGTTAGACTTAGAGCCTGGGAGCTGGGCTCTGGTGAACTAACTTAATTAACTAAATTAACTAAATATTCTCATTTTTAATTATCCTGGTACCGTATAAAGAAATTAGTAAATTGTAAATAAAAATAATTCAAACAGAATCCTAACCTACTTTTGTTTTTTCTTCCTCATTGTTTTTAATTTATGCCATAAGCGATGTAAATATTTAATTCCTCAATCCTTTCTTTCCTTTAGTCATCGAGTTTTATTCCAGCCACCGTGATATTCCAAACTGAACACAATCAGATGTCGAGCATCACACGAAAATGCTAATCTAGAGAGCCGTGCTTTTAGTTTGGCGCTTCAACCTAAAATGTTGAATGAATCTTCTTTTGAAGAGGAATTTCTCTCCCACGTATATTGATTTACAGTCCACACACTGCATAAATACAAATTTAGAGTTATTCATTTTCCCTCTGTCAGGCAGAGAGAGTGAGAGAGACAGAGAAAAGCAAACAATTGAGCACCGCGCAGGAAGCATACCTTATATCATTGAGGAGTTTTAGTTAATATGTAATACATGCTCCGATTGGGTAGCTTCTAAGCCATCCGCCAATAGCGTCCCTTGTATGAAATAAACTGGGCAAACAAACCGAGGAAGCATGTAAAATAAATTAAAAGACCCATTGTCCGCAGAAATCCAAACCAGCAAAACAAAAATCTGTGATATACAGGGTGGGCCATTTATATGGATACACCTTAATAAAATGGGAATGGTTGGTGATATTAACTTCCTGTTTGTGGCACATTAGTAAATGTGAGGGGGGGAAACTTTTCAAGATGGGTGGTGACCATGGTGGCCATTTGGAAGTCGGCCATTTTGGATCCAACTTTTGTTTTTTCAATAGGAAGAGGGTCATGTGACACATCAAACTTATTGGAAATTTCACAAGAAAAACAATGGTGTGCTTGGTTTTAACGTAACTTTATTCTTTCATGAATTATTTACAAGTTTCTCTTTGTTTACAGCCATTGACATGTCACAGAGGTTAACACGTGAGGAGCGAATAGAAATTGTGTTAATGTCTGGTGAACGCAGTAACCGGGTCATTGCAGCAGATTTCAATGCAAGACACTCTGCGAGACCACCCATCTCCCATGCTACAGTTAGCAAACTGCTTGCTAAGTTTCGTGAAACTGGTTCAGTGTTGGATTTGCCAAAATGTGGACGCATGAAAACTGTCACTAATGAAGAAACATCAGTGGCTGTCTAGCTTCATTCAGCAAGAGCTCACAGCGTAGCACTCGCCGCATGTCACTGGAGAGTGGCATTAGTCGAACATCCCTTGGGCGGATATTAGCTACTCACAAATGGCACCCTTACAAACTCCAGCTACTGTAGCATCTCAACGAGGATGACCCAGATCGGCGCACTGAATTTGCAGAATGAGCAAAACAAAAATTGGAACAGGACCCTCAGTTTACGCAGAAGATTTTGTTCAGTGATGAGTGAAGTTAACAAACAAAACCACCGCTAGTGGTCTGACACTAACCCTCCAAGACTGAACAAAAAAATTGATGGTATGGTGTGGTATATGGGGTACAAAGATAGTGGGGCCATTCTTCATCAATGGAAACCTCAAGGCCACTGGATATGCGAAATTGCTACATGATGATGCGTTTCCCTCTTTATGCACTGAAGCTGGCACATTCCCTGAGTTTTTCCAGCAAGATGGTGCACCACCACATTATGGGTGTCAGGTCCAAGCATTCCTGGAAAGTGGATTGGTCGTCGTGGGCAAGTTGAATGGCCCCCAAGGTCTCCTGATCTGACCCCCTTAGACTTTTATCTTTGGGGTCATCTGAAGGCAATTGTCTATGCTGTGAAGATATGAGATGTGCAGCACCTGAAACTATGGATACTGGAAGCCTGTGCTAGCATTTCTCCTGCGGTGCTGCTATCAGTGTGTGAAGAGTGGGAGAAGAGGGTTGCATTGACAATCCAACACAATGGGCAGCACATTGAACACATTTTATAAGTGGTCAGAAACTTGTAAATAACTCATGAAAGAATAACGTTACGTTAAAACCAAGCACACCATTGTTTTTTGTGAAATTCCCAATAAGTTTGATGTGTCACATGACCCTCTTCCTATTGAAAAAACAAAAGTTGGATCCAAAATGGCAGACTTCCAAATGGCCACCATGGTCACCACCCATCTTGAAAAGTTTTCCCCCTCACATATACTAATGTGCCACAAACAGGAAGTTAATATCACCAACCATTCCCATTTTATTAAGGTGTATCCATATAAATGGCCCACCCTTTATATGGAATTTTCGGAATGTCTGACACCTTATATTCCAAATCGTAACCTCAGATCCTCAAATGAGTGTCTGCTTAGAATT